>NC_053025.1:558685536-558785982 GCF_003073215.2 Triticum urartu | reverse complement strand
GCGGCCGAGATTGAAGATGACGGTGGAGGCAGCTCCACAGGGCGTCCGGCGACGCATGGCGTGACGGAGAGGTGGTAAGCGACGTGGCGGAGCTCGCAGGCACGACGGGCGGTCGAGGGAACGGCGGGGAGCATGTCGGCGGTGAGCTGCGACGACGGCGACGTTCGGTTTCGGGAGAGAGCGAGGGAGAGGGAGAGAGAGCAAATGAGAGGGAGCGCTCGATCCAGACGGCAGTGGCGACGTCAGCCAGCTCGTTGTGCTGGCAGGGGAGGGCAGGCAGGCAGCTCGTGTGGCGCGCGGAGCACGCGCGTGCGCCGGGCACGCGCCTCGCCTACTGGCGCGAGGTGGGGGAAAGGTGCAGTGGCCAGCTGGGCCGGCCCAGAGCGGCAGCAGGCCAGGCCAGCAAGTGGCCCAGGTAAGTCCAGGTAAGATTTTTCTTTTTTTGTTTTTCTTTTCTATTTTTCTGACATGTGTTTGGTTTAAATAAAATACTAAACCATTTTATTTTCTTATGCCAATTTTTGAAGGAGCTAGAGGTATTATTCTAGAGCTCCTCAACAACTAGCATAATTTTTGGATATGTATTATTTATATAACATATATATATCCAAAGCAAATAATGATGCATTAATTCCAAATGGCCAAAATAAATATTTATGAGCTCCTGAAAATATTTGTCAGAATTTTCACTCTGACCAATATTTTCATAGAGCAACATGAACATTTTCTTGGACCTTTTTGGAGCAATTTTTTTTATTTGGGTCATTTCCAGAATGATTCTGAGGGTTTCACAAATCCCCATTTCAAATTTCAATGAAATTTAAACATGATGCAAACATTAAGGCTAGCCTAGGTCATACCAGAACTAGGGATGTGACAAAAATGGAATTGAGTTTGTCTCATACGCTTCATCTTTTTAATATCTTTCGTGAGTATGATGGAAAGGATAATTGTGCTCAAGTGCTAGAAGAAGAAATCTATAAAATGTTTGGCACTAAATATTTGAATGATGAGCATGATTGCAATGTTGTTAGTATGAACTCCTTGAATTTCTATGATGCTAATGATATGCAAAGCCACAAGCTTGGGGAAGCTATGTATGATGAAGATGATATTTTTTGTCCCCCAAGCTTTGATGAGCAAATTTACTATGATGAAAGCATGCTTCCTATCTATGATGATTATTGTGATGACATGTATGCTTTAAAGAATAATTATAACAATTAAACTTGTCATCTTGATCTTAATTTTGAATCACATGATAGTTATTTTGTTGAGTTTGCTCCCACTATTATTCATGAGAAGAATTTTGCTTGTGTGGAGAGTAGTAAATTTTCTATGCTTGTAGATCATGAAAAGAATGCTTTAGGTGCTGGTTATATTGTTTAATTTATTCATGATGCTACTAAAAATTATTATGAGGGAGGAACATATGCTTGTAGGAATTGCAATAATATCAAGTTTCCTCTCTATGTGCTTAAAGTTTTGAAGTTATGCTTGTTTTGCCTTCCTATGCTAGTTGATTATTGTTCCCATAAGTTGTTTGCTCACAAAATCCCTATGCATAGTAAGTATGTTAGACTTAAATGTGCTAGTTATATTCTTCATGATGCGCTCTTTATATTTAAATTCTTATCTTTTATGTGAGCATCATTGACATCATTATGCCTAGCTAGGGGCGTTAAACGATAGCGCTTGTTGGGAGGCAACCCAATTTTATTTTTGTTACTTTCTTTTTGTTCCTGTTTAGTAATAAATAATTCATATAGACTCTGTTTAGATGTGGTTTTATGCTTTTAATTAGTGTTTGTGCCAAGTAGAACCTTTGGGAAGAATTGGGGAAAGTCTTGTTGATCATGCTGTCAAAAACAGAAACTTTAGCGCTCACGAGAATTGCTGCCATTTTTATTTGGAGAGTTCTATTTAGTTAATTCTTTTTGAAGATGATCAATAGATAAATTACTCAGGTCCAGAAATTTATTTGAAAATTTTATGAGTTCCATAAGTATACGTTTGATCCAGATTACTACAGACTGTTCTGTTTTTGACAGATTCTGTTTTTCATGTGTTCTTTACTTATTTTCATGAATCTATGGCTAGTAAAAGAGTTTATAAACCATAGATAAATTGGAATACAGTAGTTTTAACACCAATATAAATAAAGAATTAGTTCATTACAGTACCTTGAAGTGGTGATTTATTTTCTTATACTAACAGAGCTTATGAGTTTTCTGTTAAGTTTTGTGTTGTGAAGTTTTCAAGTTTTGGGTAAGGATTCGATGGACTACGGAATAAGGAGTGGCAAGAGCCTAATCTTGGGGATGCCCAAGGCACCCCAAGGTAATATTCAAGGACAACCAAGAGCCTAAGCTTGGGGATGCCCCGGAAGGCATCCCCTCTTTCGTCTTCGTTCATCGGTAACTTTACTTGGAGCTATATTTTTATTCGCCACATGATATGTGTTTTGCTTGGATCATCAATTTATTTTATTTTTCTTTGATTGCTGTTATTTAGAACAATTTTTTGCATCTTTTATTTCAATAAAACTGGCATTGATAGCCTTTACTGTGCCTATGTTACAAGTATACATGTTGCTGTTTGAAAACAGAAAGTTTACCACTGTTGCAATAATTTCCTAGAAAATTCAGAATGTGATAAAATGTTGAAACATTTTGCATATTAAGCTATGATAAATTTACTACAGTCGGAATTTTCTTTCATAATTTTTGGAGTTAGGGAAGTATGGATGTTGCAGCATTCTTTACAGACTATCCTGTTTAGGCAGATTGCTGTTATGTTTGCATTGTTTGCATATGTTTGCTTATTTAATGATTCTATTTGAGGATAGGACTATTAAATATGCAGAGGCATTTAGTATTCAATGTTGAATAATAATTTTAGAGAATTTCTACAGTAGAGTATGATAAGGTTTTGGCAATGGTTTATACTAACTTATCTCACGAGTCCTTGTTGAGTTTTGTGTGGATGAAGCTTTTGAGATTTAGGGAGACCGTGATATGAGAGGAATTAAGGAGACAAAAAAGCTCAAGCTTGGGGATGCCCAAAGCACCCCAAGATAATATTTCAAGAAGTCTCAAGCATCTAAGCTTGGGGATGCCCCGGTTGGCATCCCACCTTTCTTCTTCAACAATTATCGGTTAGTATCGGTTGATCCTAAGTTTTTGCTTCTTCACATGATGTTTGCTATTTTTAGATGTCATTTCCTTTTGCTTTGCTTTCTGTTTGAATAAAATACCAAAATCTGAAATTCTTAAATGTTAGAGAGTCTTCACATAGTTGCATAATTATTCGACTACTAATTGATCTTCACTTATATCTTTCGGAGTAGTTTGTCATTTGCTCTAGTGCTTCACTTATATCTTTTAGAGCATGGCCGTAGTTTTATTTTGAAGAAATAGATGAACTCTCATGCTTCACTTAGATTATTTTGAGAGTATTAAATAGCATGGTAATTTGCTTAAAATCCTAATATGCTAGGTATTCAAGAATAATAAAATTCTCTTATGTGTGTTGAATACTATGAGAAGTTTGATACTTGATAATTGTTTTGAGATATGGAGATGGTGATATTAGAGTCATGCTAGTTGAGTGGTTATGAATTTGAGAAATAATTGTGTTGAAGTTTGTGATTCACGTAGCATGCACGTATGGTGAACCCTTATGTGATGAAGTCGGAGCATGATTTATTTATTGATTTTCTTCCTTATGAGTGGAGGTCGGGGACGAGCGATGGTCTTTTCCTACCAATCTATCCCCCTAGGAGCATGCGCGTAATACTTTGTTTCGATAACTAATAGATTTTTGCAATAAGTATGTCAGTTCTTTATGACTAATGTTGAGTCAATGGATTATACGCACTCTCACCCTTCCACCATTGCTAGCCTCTCTAGTACCGCGCAACTTTCGTCGATACCATAAACCCACCATATACCTTCCTCAAAATAGCCACCATACCTACCTATCATGGCATTTCCATAGCCATTCCGATATATATTACCATGCAACTTTCCACCATTCCGTTATTATGACACACTTCATCATTGTCATATTGCTTTCCATGATCATGTAGTTGACATAGTATTTGTGGCAAGGCCACCGTTCATAATTCTTTCATACATGTCACTCATGCATCATTGCACATCCCGGTACACCGCCGGAGGCATTCATATAGAGTCATACTTTGTTCTAGTATCGAGTTGTAATCATTGAGTTGTAAATAGATAGAAGTGTGATGATCATCATTCAATAGAGCATTGTCCCAAAAAAAGAAGAGAAAGGCCATAAAAAAGAAAGGCCAAATAAAAAAAGGGAAAGGCCAAATAAAAATAATAAAATAATAAAATAAAAGGGGCAATGCTACTATTCCTTTTTTCACACTTGTGCTTCAAAGTAGCACCATGATCTTCATGATAGAGAGTCTCCTATGTTGTCACTTTAATATACTAGTGGGAATCTTTCATTATAGAACTTGGCTTGTATATTCCAATGATGGGCTTCCTCAAAATGCCCAAGGTCTTCGTGAGCAAGCGAGTTGGATGCACACCCACTAGATTCTTTTGTTGAGCTTTCATATACTTATAGCTCTAGTGCATCCGTTGCATGGCAATCCCTACTCACTCACATTGATATCTATTGATGGGCATCTCCATAGCCCGTTGATACGCCTAGTCGATGTGAGACTATCTTCTCCCTTTTTGTCCTCTCCACAACCACCATTCTATTCCACCTATAGTGCTATGTCCATGGCTCACGCTCATGTATTGCGTGAAGATTGAAAAAGTTTGAGAACATCAAAAGTATGAAACAATTGCTTGGCTTGTCATCAGGGTTGTGCATGATTTAAATATTTTGTGTGGTGCAGATAGAGCATAGCCAGACTATATGATTTTGTAGGGATAGCTTTCTTTGGTCATGTTATTTTGAGAAGACATAATTGCTTAGTTAGTATGCTTATTATCATTTTTTTGTCAATATGAACTTTTGTCTTGAATCTTATGGATATGAATATTCATACCACAATTAAGAAGAATTACGTTGAAATTATCCCAAGTAGCACTCCGCATCAAAAATTCTGTTTTTATCATTTACCTACTCGAGGACGAGCAGGAATTAAGCTTGGGGATGCTGATACGTCTCCAACGTATCTATAATTTTTGATTGCTCCATGCTATATTATCTACTGTTTTAGGCAATATTGGACTTTATTATCCACTTTTATATTACTTTTGGGACTAACCTATTAACCGGAGGCCTAGCCCAGATTTGCTGTTTTATGCCTATTTTAGTGTTTCGAAGAAAAGGAATATCAGACGGAGTCAAAACGGAACGAAATCAACTGGAGAAGTTATTTTTCGAAGGAAACACACCTGATGGACTTGGACCCCACGTCGGAAGATACGGGAGCTGCCCACGAGGGTGGGGGCACCCCCTGCCTCATGGGGCCACCGTGGCTCCCCTGACGTGCTTCTTCTGCCTATATAACTCCATATACCCTAAAACTTCCAGAACGAACAATAGATCAGGAGTTCCGCCGCCATGAAGCCTCCATAGCCACCGAAAACCAATCTAGACCCGTTCCGGCACCCTGTCGGAGGGGGCAATCCTTCTCCGGTGGCCATCTTCATCATCCTGGTGCTCTCCATGACGAGGAGGGAGTAGTTCTCCCTCGGTGCTGAGGTTATGTACCAGTAGCTATGTGTTTGATCTCTCTCTCTCGTGTTCTTGATTTGGCACGATCTTGATGTATCGCGAGGATTGCTATTATAGTTGGATCCTATGTTTCTCCTCCCCCTCTTCTCTCTTGTAATGAATTGAGTTTCCCCTTTGAAGTAATCTTATCGGATTGAGTCTTTAAAGACTTGAGAACACTTGATGTATGTCTTGCCGTGGATATCTATGGTGACAATGGGATACCACGTGCCACTTGATGTATGTTTTGGTGACCAACTTGCGGGTTCCGCCCATGAACCTATGCATAGGGGTTGGCACACGTTTTCGTCGTGATTCTCTGGTAGAAACTTTGGGGCACTCTTTGAGGTCCTTTGTGTTGGTTGAATAGATGAATCTAAGATTGTGTGATGCATATCGTATAATCATCCCCACGGATACTTGAGGTGACATTGGAGTATCTAGGTGACATTAGGGTTTTGGTTGATTTGTGTCTTAACACTACTAGGAAAAGGGCTATAGATGGAATGGAGACTAATGGCGCACCTGTCATGTGGTGCGCCACTACTATATAGCAGTGGCGCACCATGTGCTGGTGCGCCATTAGTGTGGAAGACACTAATGGCGCACCAGAAAACTGGTGCGCCACTAGTGATAATTTTTTTTTCATTTTTACATACATACTAATGGCGCATCCTACCTCTGGTGCGCCATTACTAGTTCTAACTAATAATGGCGCACCAGACATGGAGTGTGCCAGTACTGAAAAAAAATTATTCTTTTTTTGCAAAACTACTAATGGCGCACCGCCTCACAGTGCGCCATTACTAGTTTAAACTACTAATGGCGCACCCTGTAGAAGTGGGCCATTAGTATATATTTTAATATCATGAATATTTTTAAATATCATGGGCACTTTTTGATATCATGAATATTTTCAAATTTCATGGGCACTTTTTGAATTCATGAATATTTTTTCAAATTTGATGATATTTTTTCATATTCAATATGATAAAATATTGAATATTCATGAGGACACTCGATCTCGATCCCCCTCCATCTCGATCTCGATTCCCTCCATCTCGATCTCGATTCCCCCTCCATCTCGATCGATCCCACCCGCGCCTCCTCTCCCCTCTTCATTTTTTAAAAATAATAATAAAAAAGTGTAGACTACAATTGTTGTTAAACAACAATTATTACTGTTTTTATAAAAAATATTACTGTTTCATATTCATATTCATTTTCTAAAAAATTATTACATGCAACAAAAAAATTACTTATGGCGCACCTTTGGCTGGTGCGCCATTGCTATATATAAAAACAGATTACTAATGGCGCACCTCTGCCCGGTGCGCCATTGCTATGTAAAAAAAAGATTACTAATGGCGCAGCGGCCGCTGGTGCGCCCTTAGTAAGATTCCCCCTAGCTAATTCCCTCCCTCTCGCCAGATCCCCTTCATTCCTCTCCCTCGCCCCTAGCTAATTCCCCCCGCTGCCCGACCCACGCCGCCGCCGACGACCCCCCGCACCCTCCCCCACTCTACCGCCGTCGACGACCCACCGCACTCTCCCCCGCTCCACCGCCGCCGCCGACCCCCCGCACCCTCCCCCGCTCCACCGCCGCCGCCGACCCCCTGCACCCTCCCCCGGCCCGCTCCACCGCGGCCGCCGACACCCCGCACCCTCCCCCGCTTTTTGATAATATTTTCAAATAACAAATTTGATGATATTTTCAAATAACAAATTTGATGATATTTTCAATTAAAAATAAAAAACAAATTTGATGATATTAAAAAAAAACAAATTTGATGATATTTGATGATATATTTTGTTCTAGTCCTCATGAAAATAACAAATTTGATAAAAAACAAATTATTAGATGCAACAAGAAATAATGAAAAAAAGAAGTTACTAATGGCGCACCAGAGGAGGGTGCGCCATTGCTATCAGAAAAAAAGTTACTAATGGCGCACCAGAGAATGGTGCGCCATTGCTATGAGTGTTTTTATGGCGCACCCCTCGACGGTGCACCATTACTAACATTCCCCCCTCTATAGCTGAATACACGGCCCTTCGCCCGATACCTCCTTCCCTCTCCCTCGCCAGATCCCCTTCCATCCCTCGCCACACACCCACTCCCGCCCCCCCCCGCCCCCCCGCCCCGCGAAGCACGTGGCCGCCGGCCTCCCCACGACCAACCGAGGCGCCCAGTAGGACCACCGTCGTCTTGCTCTTCGACTACGAGGACCCGGACGAGCTCGGACGCCCTCGAGCCACCCCTTCGACGCCGCCGCCGACCCCGACCCCTCCGGCGACTGGCCACGCCCGCCCAGGTACCTCTCCTCCTTCCTCCCTCTCCACCCTTCCTCCCCATTCCCTCCCTCCCTAGTTCTTGTTGCTATATGGATCAGAACATATGGAGCATTACTATTGCTATATGGAGCATTACTATTGTTCTTCTCTAAACCATTACCATTCCCTCCCTCCCTAGTTCTTCCTCCCCATTAATTTGCAGGATCAGAACAAGTTTGTAACAGGATGCTCTACAATGTTGATTAGGTGCATTGCTATTGCTATATGGACCAACAATTTACTCTTGCTATATGCTCTAGTTTGTATCAATGTGATTGTAGTTTTTCTTGTCATCAAGTTTAGTTGATGTTTATTTAAATATAGCTTATATGATCAGCCACTCTATGTATGATTGTGGCTTGAAGGTTTTGGAAGAACGTTTTTCCTTCAAATTCTATCTGGTGGCATTGTCCTAGACTCCCTAGTTGTGTTGTTAATTGTGCTTCTATTAAAAGAATTGGGAGTTACTCACTGTACTAGAACTCTGTAGGTTGAATTTTGGTTAACTAATATTGACGTTATGAGAATGTAAGCACCTATTATTGCTACTGATATCATTGGCTCATTGCTGCCTTTGTGCAATGCAGAACTGTTAAGAGTGATTTGGAGGATTCAAGATTCTGTGAAGCTCTTTGACATTTAAAACTCAGAACTGAAGGTACTTAATAAACTCAAAAGCATTGATGATAATTCTTGTGACCTAGAAAGTAGAGCTGATTTTTGTCCATATGAAAGCAGAGGACCATATGGTCTGTGGCCTTTTCATCCATATGAAAGTAGAGGCACATTGTGGTGCTAGTTTGCTGGGTTTTGTCTCCGACCATTGTGTCGTGATGAATTTGCAGGTACCCCGAGAGGCCCTTGAGTTTGCCGGAATGTCGATTAACTTCCGTTCCGGCAAATTCGGGTACTCCATATGTCCTATTTTCAGCAAAGGTCATGCTGAACTTTTCCGTGAATTTTAGCATGACTTTGCTAGAAATAGGACATATGGGGTAGTTGCGACTAATGCATGGGCCGGGGTATCTTAGTACTTAGTTAAGTAGGATCAACTGCCCCGCCATTCTTGTTGCATTAAACCATAGGTGGCAATAGAGCCAAGTGATTAGGCCCAACTAAGAATTCTCCTTAGCATCGATAAACCCTAGATGATAAACCCAACATAGGTGGCAATAGAGCCAAGTGATTAGTGCCAAGTGATTAGGCCCAACCTAGGGTGCCTCGGCATCGATAAACCCTAAATGATGAAAACTTAACTTGGCTTCTATAGGGTGCCTCGGTGTCGATGAGAACCTAAATGATGTACGCTTAGGCTTTTAGGGTGCCTCGGCGTCGACAAAACCTAAATGATGAAAGCTTAGGCTTTTAGGGTGCCTCGACGTCGACAAACCCTAAATGATAAAACCTTGGCTTTTAGGGTGCCTCGGTGTCGATAAGAGCCTAAATGATGAAAGCTTAGGCTTTTAGGGTGCCTCGGTGTCGACAAACCCTAAATGATAAAAGCTTAGATTTTTGGATGCCTCGGTGTCGACAAACCCTAAATGATGTAGTTTTGAATTATGAACGTAGGATATGTCGTCATCATCATCGGACGACGAAAGTCTCCCGGCGGAGTGCGACTGGTGCCATGACGATCGAGGTCTGTGCGACATGCCTCACCTGGACGATGATCGGCGCTTCAGCATTAAGCTCGAGGAGACCTTCGAAGTTGAAACGGTACACAACGACGACAAGTGTTATTTTCATAATTAAGCATGACTTCAACTATTTCAACGTGTAATTTACATCTTTTACAATTCGAGTATAGCTTATCCCATGCCATGCAAGACTCTATGTCTTGGAGAGGATGGATTTTGAAGACCATGAAATTTCTGAAACAAAGAAAATTCACCTAAGGACTCATCACGATGTGGACTTTGAAGTAAATCTATATAATTCTGAGAGCGTAACCCATTTTGGTTGCAAAAATTGGGAAGCATTTTGCAAGATGTATCGTTTTGATGAGGGTATGCTTATCACCATGGATCTTGGTAATCCTGACATCAACCAAGACAATATGGACATTTGGGTCCTTGTTGATACGCCTCCAGTTCTACCGCTATCTGAGTTTCTCAAACATAGTTATTAGCTAATTTATATTGTTTATTTCAAAATAGTTGACATCTTATTTCCATTGACAGCTTATTTTTATTGTTCAAAGAATGTGCGGGAGATGGTAGACAAAACCCACTACACCGATGGCTCCGAATTAACAACTTACAAGGAGAAAAATCATCTGGTCGGATTTTGTACTGACATTGAGAATTACAACATCCACAATCAAACTCCTCAACATTATGGTAAATACGTGCCACTAGTGCATGTTTTCAACTACGGTAACTACCATGGAGATACCCTGATAAGATTTTTACTATTACGACATCCGTGCATCTTTTGCATACTTCTAAAACTAGTACATCATTGCTAACTATGAAGTTATTACTATGTGTTTCAATAGATAATCCCAGAGAATTGTGTGCCTCATATGATTTATCAGAAAGGTAGTGTTAATATTTTGAACATACAGCCAGGTCGTCCTACGAATCTCAACTGTCCATACGAGATTTCTAAAAGAAGTGGAGACATGAAAATCAAAGGATGGAAAAAATGTATGGACAGTCGTAAGGAGCTTCTTGGAAACAAAAGGAAGCGAAGCGCAAGAATTGGAGACAGGATGTTCTCCATTCTCCATAATGGAGAGTCAGGGTCTATATTGTTTTATGCTATTTTAGCTTAAATACGGTATTTAGGTCATGCCTAATACTGATGATCATGTGCTAAGAACAATTAAGTAGGGTTGGTTCGATGACTATCCAAGATGATGATCGTATGACTTGTTATGAATAACGAGTAGAAGTTGTATGATGATGATTAGTAGGACTTGTTAGGATTAGTATTACTTCCGACAAACTCGATACTCGCGGTCTCGAGACTTGTAATGTTTTATCTTTGTTCGGTCTTTTGAATTCGGAGACTAATATGATGAATTGTATTCGGAGACTAATCTTCTATTGTATTCGATGAATCTGCTGTTGCTGTGTGCTACTGTCTATATTCTGTCAAATAATATATTTTGTAACATGTGCAAAAATCAGAAAAGTAAAAAAAATAAAACCTAATATTCATACTAATGGCGCATCACTACAGAGTGCGCCATTAGTATGCCAAGTATACTAATGGCGCATACATCCGCAGTGCGCCATTAGTGTGCCAAAGCACATGGTTAAATATGGCCCCTGGGAGGCACACTAATGGCGCATGGTGTTATATACTAATGGCGCACTGGATGGTGCGCCATTAGTATACCAGATACTAATGGCGCACCAGTGGTGCGCCATTAGTAAAAATTACTAGTGGCGTGCTACTAATGGCACACCGGTGATGCGCCATTAGTAGGCAAAACCGGTGCGCCATTAGTAGGCCTTTTCCTAGTAGTGTAAGGTGTTATTCTAGTACGAACTCCGGGGCTGTTTGTGACACTTATAGGAATAGCCCAACGGATTGATTGGAAAGAATAACTTTGCGGTGGTTTCGTACCCTACCATAATCTCTTTGTTCGTTCTCCTCTATTAGTGACTTTGGAGTGACTCTTTGTTGCATGTTGAGGGATAGTTATGTGATCCAATTATGTTAGTATTGTTGAGGGAACTTACACTAGCGAAAGTATGAAGCCTAGGCCTTGTTTCCTATCATTGCAATACCGTTTACACTCACTTTTATCATTAGTTACCTTGTTGTTTTTATATTTTCAGATTACAAAAACTATTATCTACTATCCATATACCACTTGTATCACCATCTCTTCGCCGAACTAGTGCACCTATACAATTTACCATTGTATTGGGTGTGTTGGGGACACAAGAGACTCTTTGTTATTTGGTTGCAGGGTTGCTTGAGAGAGACCATCATCCTACGCCTCCTACGGATTGATAAACCTTAGGTCATCCACTTGAGGGAAATTTGCTACTGTCCTACAAACCTCTGCAATTTGGAGGCCCAATAATGTCTACAAGAAGAAGGTTGTGTAGTAGACATCAAACTCCTAGATAATATTATGGTTAATTATTCTCAATGGCACACCGAAAGATCTACTAGTAAAAAGGTTCATGCTATTAAAGAAATTAATGTTTTGAGTGGAAAGATGGATGAACTTATGAAATTGTTTGCTAATAAGAGTGTTTCTTCTGATCCTAATGATATGCCTTTGTCTACTGATGACCAACAAGTGTAGGGGATCTATCGTAGCCTTTTCGATAAGTAAGAGTGTCGAACCCAACAAGGAGCAGAAGGAAATGATAAGCAGTTTTCAGTAAGGTATTCTCTGCAAGCACTGAAATTATTGGTAACAGATAGTTTTGTGATAAGGTAATTTGTAACGAGTAGCAAGTAATAAAAGTAAATAAGGTCCAACAAGATGGCCCAATCCTTTTTGTAGCAAAGGACAAGCCTGGACAAACTCTTATATGAAGGAAAACGCTCCTGAGGACACATGGGAATTATCGTCAAGCTAGTTTTCATCACGCTCATATGATTTGCGTTCGGTACTTTGATAATTTGATATGTGGGTGGACCGGTGCTTGGGTACTGTCCTTACTTGGACAAGCGTCCCACTTATGATTAACCCCTATTGCAAGCATCCGCAACTACAACAGAAGTATTAAGGTAAACCAAACCATAGCATGAAACATATGGATCCAAATCAGCCCCTTACGAAGCAACGCATAAACTAGGGTTTAAGCTTCTGTCACTCTAGCAACCCATCATCTACTTATTACTTCCCAGTGCCTCCCTCTAGGCCCAAACAATGGTGAAGTGTCATGTAGTCGACGTTCACATGACACCACTAGAGGGACGACAACATACATCTCATCAAAATATAGAACGAATACCGAATTCACATGACTACTTATAGCAAGACTTCTCCCGTGTCCTTGGGAACAAACGTAACTACTCACAAAGCATATTCATTTTCATAATCAGAGGGGTATTAATATGCATAATGGATCTGAACATATGATCTTCCACCAAGTAAACCAACTAGCATCAACTACAAGGAGTAATCAACACTACTAGCAACCCGCAGGTACCAATATGAGGTTTGGATACAAAGATTGGATAGAAGAGATGAACTAGGGTTTGGGATGAGATGGTGCTGGTGAAGATGTTGATGGAGATTGACCCCCTCCTGATGACAGGATCGTTGGTGATGACGATGGTGATGATTTCCCCCTCCCGGAGGGAAGTTTCCCCAGCATAACAGCTCTGCCAGAGCCCTAGATTGGTTCCGCCAAGGTTCCGCCTCGTGGCGGCGGAGTTGCGTCCCATGAGCTTGCTTATGATTTTTCTCAGACGAAAGACCTCATATAGCAGAAGATGGGCATTAGAGGGCCACCAGGGGCCCATGAGGCAGGGGGCGCGCCCCCACCCTTGTGGCCAGGGTGTGGGCCCCCTCTGGTGCTTTCTCCGCTCAGTATTTTTTTATTAATTCCAAAATTGACTTCCACGAAGTTTCAGGACTTTTGGAGCTGTGCAAAATAGGTCTCTAATATTTGCTCCTTTTCCAGCTCAGAATTCCAGCTGCCGGCATTCCCCCTCTTCATGTAAACCTTGTAAAATAAGAGAGAATAGGCATAAGTATTGTGACATAATGTGTAATAACAGCCCATAATGCAATAAATATCGATATAAAAGCATGATGCAAAATGGACGTATCATCTACTTTGATTGAGAATAATAATGAATCTATGGATGTGAATTTTGTTGGTAGGACCAATTTTGGTGACAGCGCGTATAGAGGAAACTTTAATCCTAGGTTGTATCCTAGTAATTCCTCTAATAATTAAGGTAATTCGTACAACAATTCTTATGGAAATTATAATAAGATGCCCTCTGATTTTGAATCTAGCATTAAAGAATTTATTAGTTCGCAAAAGAGTTTCAATGCTTTGATTGAAGAAAAATTGTCTAAAATTGATGAGTTGGCTAGGAACATGGATAGAATTTCTATTGATGTTGATTCTTTGATACTTAGATCTATTCCACCTAAGCATGATATCAATGAGTCTCTCAAAGCCATGAGAACTTCCATTGATGAGTGCAAAGAAAGAACCGCTAGGATACGTGCTAAAAAAGATTGCTTTGTAAAAGCGTGTTCTTCTAGTTTTGATGATAATAAGGATGAAGATCTAAAAGTGATTGATGTGTCTCCTATTAAATCTTTGTTTTGCAATATGAATCTTGATAATGATGGGACTGGAGATGAGTCAACTTTAGTTAAAAGACGCCCCAATGATTCGGAGTTTTTAGATCTTGATATAAAAATTAATAAAAGTGGGATTGAAGAGGTCAAAACTTTACATAGCAATGAACCCACTATTTTGGATTTTAAGGGATTTAATTATGATAAATGATCTTTGATATATTGTATTTCCTTGTTACAATCCGTGCTAAATTATCTGCATGCTTATGGTCAAAATAAAGCTTTTACCAAACATATCGTTGATGCTTTAATGCAATCCTATGAAGAAAAGCTTGAATTAGAAGTTTCTATCCCTAGAAAACTTCATGATGAGTGGGAACCTACTATTAAAATTAAGATTAAAGATCATGAATGCTATGATTTATGTGATTTGGGTGCTAGTGTTTCCACGGTTCCAAAAACTTTGTGTGATGTGTTAGGTTTCTGTGAAATTGATGATTGTTCTTTAAATTTGCATCTTGTGGATTCCACTATTAAGAAACATATGGGAAGGATTAATGATGTTCTTATAGTTGCAAATAGGAATTATGTGCCTGTAGATTTCATTGTTCTTCACATTGATTGCAATCCTACATGTCCCATTATTCTTGGTTGACCTTTCCTTAGAATGATTGGTGCAATTATTGATACGAAAGTAGGGAATATTAGATTCCAATTTCGGTTAAGGAAAGGCATGGAACACTTTCCTAGAAATAAAATTAAATTACCTTATTAATCTATTATGAGATCCACCTATGGATTGCATACCAAAGATGATAATACCTAGATCTATTCTTGTTTTTATGCCTAGCTAGGGTTAAACGATATCGCTTGTTGGGAGGCAGCCCAATTTTATTTTTCTTTCTTGCTTTTTGGTTCTGTTTAGTAATAAATAATTCATCTAGCCTCTGTTTAGATGTGGTTTTATGCTCTAAATTAGTGTTTGTGCCAAGTAGAACCTTTGGGAAGACTCGGGGGAAGTTTTTGCGATCTTGCTGTAAAAAACAGAAACTTTAGCGCTCACGAGATTTGCTGCCATTTTTTAATAGAGAGTGCAATTAGGTTGATTCTTTTTGCAGATGATTAATAGTAAACTTTCTCACGTCCACCAATTTATTTCAGAATTTTGGGGGTTACAGAATTATTCGAAACCTACAGATTACTACAGACTATTCTGTTTTTTGACAGATTCTGTTTTTCGTGTGTTGTTTGCTTATTTTGAAGAATCTATGGCTAGTATCAGAGGGTATGAACCATAGAGAAGTTGGAATACAGTAGGTTTAACAAAAATATAAATAAGGAATGAGTTCATTACAGTACCTTAAGTGGTGGTTTGCTTTCTTATACTAACGAAGCTCATGAGATTTTCTGATGAGTTTTGTGTTGTGAAGTTTTCAAGTTTTGGGTAAAGATTTGATGGATTATGGAATAAGGAGAGGCAAGATCCTAATCTTGGGGATTACCAAGGCACCCAAAGGTAAAATTCAAGGACAACCAAAATCCTAAGCTTGGGGATGCCCCGAAGGCATCCCCTCTTTCGACTTCGTCCATCAGTAACTTTACTTGAGGCTATATTTTTATTCACCACATGATATGTATTTTGCTTGGAGCGTCTTGTATGATTTGATTCTTTCTTTTTAGTTACCACAATCATCCTTGTTGTACACACCTTTTGGAAGAGACACACATGAATCGGAATTTATTAGAATACTCTATGTGCTTCACTTATATCTTTTGAGCTAGATAATTTTGCTCTAGTGCTTCACTTATATCTTTTAGAGCACGGTGGTGGTTTTATTTTATAGAAATTATTGATCTCTCATGATTCACTTATATTATTTTGAGAGTCCTTTAGAACAGCATGGTAATTTGCTTTGGCTATAAAATTGGTCCTAATATGATAGGCATCCAAGATTGGTACAATAAAAACTTTCATAAAAATGTGCATTGAATAGTATGAGAAGTTTGATACTTGATAATTGTTTTGAGATATAAAGATGGTGATATTAGAGTTGTGCTAGTTGAGTAGTTGTGAATTTGAGAAATACTTGTGTTGAAGATTGCAAGTCCCGTAGCATGCACGTATGGTAACTGTTGTGTAACAAATTTGAAACATGAGGTGTTCTTTGATTGTCTTCCTTATGAGTGGCGGTCGGGGACGAGCGATGGTATTTTCCTACCAATCTATCCCCCTAGGAGAATGCGCGTAATACTTGGTTTTTGATGACTTGTAGATTTTTTTCAATAAGTATGTGAGTTCTTTATGACTAATGTTGAGTCCATGGATTATACGCACTCTCACCTTTCCATCATTGCTAGCCTCTTCGATACTGTGCATTGCCCTTTCTCACCTTGAGAGTTGGTGCAAACTTCGCCGGTGCATCCAAACCCCGTGATATGATACGCTCTATCACACATAAACCTCCTTATATCTTCCTCAAAACAGCCACCATACCTACCTATTATGGCATTTGCATAGCCATTCCGAGATATATTGCCATGCAACTTTCCACCGTTTCATTTATGACATGCTTAATCATTATCATATTGCCTTGCATGATCCTATAGTTGACATCGTATTTGTGTCAAAGCCACCATGCATAATTTATCATACATGTCACTCTTGATTAATTGCCCTTCCCGGTACACCGCCGGAGGCATTCATATAGAGTCATATTTTGTTCTAGTATCGAGTTGTAATCATTGACTTGTAAATAAATAGAAGTGTGATGATCATCATTAATAGAGCATTGTCCCAAATAAAAAAAGGGAAGGCCAAATAAAAAAGGAAGGCCCAAAAAAAGAAAAAAAGAAAAAAAAGAAAAAAAGAGAAAAAGGGACAATGCTACTATCCTTTTTTCCACACTTGGCTTGTATATTCCAACAATGGGCTTCCTCAAATGCCCTAGGTCTTCGTGAGCAAGCAAGTTGGATGCACACCCACTTAGTTTCTTTTGTTGAGCTTTCATACATTTATAGCTCTAGTGCATCCGTTGCATGGCAATCCCTACTCCTTGCATTGACATCAATTGATGGGCATCTCCCTAGCCCGTTGATTAGCCGCGTTGATGTGAGACTTTCTCCTTTTTTTGTCTTCTCCACATAACCCCCATCATTATATCTATTCCACTCATAGTGCTATATCCATGGCTCACGCTCATGTATTGCCTGAAAATTGAAGAAAGTTTGAGATTACTAAATTATGAAACAATTGGTTGGCTTGCGATCGGGGTTGTGCATGATGAGAGCATTCTTGTGTGACGAAAATGGAGCATGACCAAACTATATGATTTTGTAGGGATGAACTTTCTTTGGCCATGTTATTTTAAGAAGACATGATTTCTTAGTTAGTATGCTTGAATTATCTTTATGTCAATATTAAACTTTTGTATTGAAGCTTTCGGATCTGAATATTCATGCCACAATAAAGAAAACTACATTGAGAATTATGCTAGGTAGCATTCCACATCAAAAATTCTGTTTTTGTCATTTACCTACTCGAGGACGAGCAGGAATTAAGCTTGGGCATGCTTGATACGTCTCCAACGTATCTATAATTTTTTATTGTTCCATGCTATTATATTATCTATTTTGGATGTTTAATGGGCTTTATTATACACTTCTAAATTATTTTTGGGACTAACCTACTAACCCAAGGCCCGGTGCAAATTGCTATTTTTTTGCCTATTTCAGTGTTTCGCAGAAAAGGAATATCAAACAGAATCCAAACGGAATGAAACCTTCGGGAGAGTTATTTTTGGAACAAACATGATCCAAGGGACTTGGAGTAGACCTCAAGAAAGGAGCGAGGAGGCCATGAGGCAGGGAGGCGCGCCTGCCCCCTGGGCGCGCCCCCACCCTCGTGAGCCCCTCGCAGCTCCACCGACCTAATTCTTCCTCCTATATATATCCATATACCCCAAAAACATCCAGGAGCACCACGAAACCCTATTTCCACCGCCGCAACCTTCTGTATCCCATCTTGGGGCCTTTTCCGGAGCTCCGCCGGAGGGGGAATCAATCACGGAGGGCTTCTACATCAACACCATAGCCTCTCCGATGATGTGTGAGTAGTTTACCACAGACCTTCGGGTCCATAGTTATTAGCTAGATGGCTTCTTCTCTCTCTTTGGATCTCAATAGAAAGTTCTCCTTGATCTTCTTGGAGATCTATTCGATGCAATTCTTTTTGCGGTGTGTTTGTCGAGATCCGATGAAATGTGGGTTTATGATCAAGATTATCTATGAACAATATTTGATTCTTCTCTGATATCTTTTATGTATGATTTGTTATATTTGCAAGTCTCTTTGAATTATCAGTTTGGTTTGGCCTACTAGATTGAGCTTTCTTGCAATGGGAGAAGTGCTTAGCTTTGGGTTCAATCTTGCGGTGTCCTTTCCCAGTGACATCAGGGGCAGCAAGGCACGTATTGTATTGTTGCCATCGAGGATAAAAAGATGGGGTTTATATCATATTGCTTGAGTTTATCCCTCTACATCATGTCTTCTTGCCTAATGAGTTACTCTGTTCTTATGAACTTAATACTCTAGATGCATGCTGGATAGTGGTCGATGTGTGGAGTAATAGTAGTAGATGCAGAATCGTTTCAGTCTACTTGTCACAGACGTGATGCCTATATACATGATCATGCCTACATATTCTCATAATTATGCACTTTTCTATCAATTTCTCGATAGTAATTTGTTTACCCACCGTGATACTTATGCTATCTTGAGAGAAGCCACTAGTGAAACCTATGGCCCCCGGGTCTATCTTCCATCATATTATTTTCATATAAACTTGCTATTTCTATTATCGTTTATTTTGTAATCTTTATTTTCCAATCTATATAATAAAAATACAAAAAATATTTATCTTATTATCTCTATCAGATCTCACTCTCGTAAGTGACCGTGAAGGGATTGACAATCCCTTTATCGCGTTGGTTGCGAGGTTCTTATTTATTTGTGTAGGTGCGAGGTGACTTGCGTGTAGTCTCCTACTGGATTGATACCTTGGTTCTCAAAAACTGAGGGAAATACTTACGCTACTTTGCTGCATCACAATTTCCTCTTCAAGGGAAAACCAACGCAGTGCTCAAGAGGTAGCAAGAATCAACTAAAAAGTTTTATAAACCTCTAGTATTGTTGAAACTAAAATTATATAAAATTTATGCAACTAAAATTATCAAATTTTTTTCTATTCAAAACATTACAAGCAAAAAGAATTTTCATAAAGAACTTTTTTTGCTAGAAACTTTAATAGCAAAAAGAATTATCATAAAGATTTCCTTTGTTAGAAACAAAATAAACTTTAATAAATAAGTAGATACAAAATAAAATAAAATAGCAACATTAAGTATTTTGTTGTAAGTAGAAACAAAATAAAATAAATAAAGCAAAAAAGAAAACAAAAAAACTAGGAAAAATAAAAAAATGCGACCTACTCGGCCACTACGGCTTGAATACGACTAAAAACCCATCCATGGGCCAGGATTCAGGCCCGTAGAAGGCCCAGCAGGCCCACAGGCATCGCAGTGTGATATTAGGCCCATAGGTCTGTAGTTCAGAGGAGTTCAATGGAGATGACGGGGCAGGGCTTATAAACAGGTGCGGCGGCTTCTCAACTAGCGAGGTGGGACTAAACATCCCACCGCACCGCGGCTTTGGTAGGCGCAGGACATTGGTCTCGGTTGGTGGCACGAACCGGGAACAATGCCACCCTTTGGTTCCGATTAGTGGCACTAACCGGGACCAATGCCCCCATTTAGTCCCGGTCGGTGCCACCAACCGAGACCAAAGGCCTTTGCTTCCCGCCCTTTGGGCTGCTGAAAAAAGACCTTTGGTCCCGGTTGGTGGCACCAACCGGAACTAAGGGGGGCATTGGTCCCGGTTGGTGCCACGAACCGGGACCAATGCTTCGTTTATATAAGCAAGACGACGCTGACGACATCGACGCCGGCAGGCTGCCGCCCCCGTCCGTCGTCTCCGTCGTCGCCGTCGCCCCTGCCCTGGCCTTCCTGCACCCTGGCCCGACCCCGCCGTCGCCAAGCCCTGCCCCGACCTCGCCGCGCGCTACCCCGACCTCGCCGTCGCGCACGCCGAGCGTCCTGCCCCGACCTCGCCACCGCTCGCCTGCACTGTGAGCCCCACCGCGTCGTTCCCCCTGCTCTCCCCCTACCACCCCCACCCCCCCCACCCCAATGCCGCCGTGCGCCCGCCCCAACGCTGTCGCCCGCCTCGACGCCGACGAGGCCCTGTTCACATATATAGATTTTTTTCATATTGTAGTAGTAGATGATGATAATGATGTATGTATGTTCATATGCAAAAGTTAGGATTTTTCCGTTCATAGATTTTTTTTGGTGATATTATTGTAGAATATGCAAATGTTTGTATGTTCATATGCAAAGAATATGTCATTTTTTTATAGAATTTTTATGATTTTTTTCTGTTGTAATTTTCTTCATAGAATTTTTATTGTTTTTTCTGTTGTAATTTATTTCATAAAGTTTTAGGATGAAAAAGAAGAAGAAGAAGAAGAAGAAAAAGGGAGGAGGAGAAGTTTCGTTTAGTTTTAGGATTATTTTAGTTCATATTTGAACATTCTCTGATTTTCTATTTGAACAAAATTACTTTTTTCTAGATTTTATATTTGAACATTCTTAAAAAACCAAGCAATACTACTTTATTTGAACATTCTCTGATTTAAGTTAGTGCATTAGATGTTAGGTTAGTGCGCATTTTAGGTTAGTTGAATTAGTTGTTTTTTAGTAAGTGTTTAATAGAATTAGTTAGAAAAATATTAGAACTAGTTAAACTAGTTTATTTATAGTAATTGCTTAGTTGAACTAGTTGATTTAATAAGACTAGTTTATTTTACTATAGAAGTAGTTTATTTTTAGTAAGAAAATTAATAGAACTAGTTCATTTTTTAGTTAAACGATATGTCCTTTTTAGAAAGATAATTAAACGATATTTCGGGTTGATTTCAAGTCTGTCGAGTCTCCACCATATATGAGAGGACGAAGAATCTCGACTGTTGTCTTGGGGGTAGCTTCTCCTTCGTTCCCGTATGCTAGACAATTTGTTGTAATGCATTCGGAAACAAAAGGAGGAGCTACTGAAAGGATCGGGAAGAGGCGTCTAGAGGGGGGTGAATAGACTCTTAGTAAGAAAAGTTGCAGTTTTTAAATTCTTTGAGTTGAGGTGGAGTTTTAGCACAAGTTCAAACATTCACAATGCATATCAAGCAAGCATGATAAGAGTATATGAGCAGCGGAAAGTAAATCATGCAAGTTGCAAGAATGTAAAGGGATGGGATTGGAGTATGCAAACGCAATTGAAGACACGGAGATTTTTGGCGTGGTTCTGATAGGTGGTGCTATCGTACATCCACGTCTATGGAGACTTCAACCCACGAAGGGTAACGGTTGCGCGAGTCCACGGAGGGCTCCACCCACGAAGGGTCCACGAAGAAGCAACCTTGTCTATCCCACCATGTCCATCGCCCATGAAGGACTTGCCTCACTAGGGTAGATCTTCACGAAGTAGGCGATCTCCTTGCCCGTACAAACTCCTTGGTTCAACTCCACAATCTTGACGGAGGCTCCCAAGTGACACCTAACCAATCTAGGAGACACCACTCTCCAAAAGGTAATAGATGGTGTGTTGATGATGAACTCCTTGCTCTTGTGCTTCAAATGATAGTCTCCCTAACACTCAACTCTCTCTCATAGGATTGGATTTGGTAGAAAGATGATTTGAGTGGAAAGCAACTTGGGAAGGCTAGAGATCAAGATTTAAGTGGTTGGAATAGAATATCTTGACCTCAACACAAGTGTAGGTGGTTCTCTCTCAGAAAATGTATGTTGGAAGTGTAGGCATATTCTGATGGCTCTCTCCACAAATGAAGAGTGGGTGGAGGGGTATATATAGCCTCCACACAAAATCTAACCATTACACAGAAATCACCAAACTCGGTGGGACCAAATTATAAAACTCGGTCGGACCGATTTGGTTCTTTATGTGACTGTTAGGCATTTTGGTGGGACCGACATGATCAACTCGGTGGGACCAATGTGCTAGGGTTAGGGTAAAGCCTTATCTCGGTTGGACCGATTACACAAACTCGGTGGGACCGATTTGGGTAATGAGCAAAACAGAGAGTTGGCCAAGCAAACTCGGTGGGACCGATTTTCATATTTCGGTGAGACTAAAATTAATGCAATAGGGAACAGAGAGTTTACAAGCCCATCTCAGTGAGACCGAGATCCCATCGGTGAGATCGAATTGATTAGGGTTTCTGGCAGTGGCTATGTCAACATAACTCGGTGGCGCCGGATAGAAACTTTTGGTGGGGCCGAGTTTACTTTTGGTTTGGGACAAATCTGGATGTGAGAAAGTGGTTGAGGGTTGTGGAGCATATCACTAAGCACTTTGAGCAAGCAAGCCATTACACAACACCTCATCCCCTCTTAATAGTATTGGCTTTCCTATGGACTCAATGTGATCTTGGATCACTAAAATGAAAAATGTAGAGTCCTGAGCTTTGAGCTTGAGCCAATCCATTGTCCTTATCATCTCGAAGGGGTTCCACATCCTCTAGTCCATGCCACTCCATTGTTGAACTCATCTGAAGCATACTAGATGAAAGCATTAGTCCAACAAGAAATATGTTGAAATTAATTACCAAAATCACCCAGGGAGCACTTATGCTTTCAGCTACCATAACCGGCGGTCGCAAATGTCAGAGAGGAATCAATGAGGGAGAGTCTCCACCATATATGAGAGGACGAAGAATCCCGACTGTTGTCGTGCGAGTAGTTTCTCTTTTGTTCCCGTGTGCTAGACAATTTGGTGTAATGCACTCAGGGACGAAAGGAGGAGCTACCATCACCGACAGTCGAATATATACACCACGTGAGCTGATAGTTTTCAAGAAAAGACTCGACAGACCGATAATCAACCCGTGATGAATAATAATGATCTAATTTAGTTTTTGTAGTAAATATATTTAATTGTACAAGTTTAATCTTGAATTATGAACATAGGAAATGTCGTATTCGGATGACGAAAGTCTCCCGGGGGAGTGCGACTGGTGCAATGACGATCGAGGTCTGTGCGACAGGCCTCACCTGGACGAAGATCGGTATGTCTTGAAGAGGATGGTTTTTTCGTAATTAATTAAGCTCCAGGAGACCTTCGAAGTTGAAACGGTACGCAACGACGACAAGTGTTTTTTTCGTAATTAATTAAGCACGACTTCAACTATTTCAGCGTGTAATTTTCATGTTTTACAATTTCACTAGCTTATCCCATGCCATGCAAGACGCTATGTCTTGGAGAGGATGGGTTTTAAAGACCATGAAAGTTTCGAAACAAAGAAAATTCACCTAAGGACCCATCATGGTACGGATTTTAAAGTAAATCTGTACAATTCTCAGAGCGTAACCCATTTTGGTTGCCCAAATTGGGAAGCACTTTGCAAGATGTATGGTTTTTATGAGGATGTGCTTGTCACCATGGATCTTGGTGATCCTGACATCGAGCAAAACAATATGGACGTTTGGGTCCTTGTTGATACGCTTCCAATTCTACCGCTATGTGATTTTCTCAAACATAGTTATTAACTAATTTATATTGTTTATTTCAAAATAGTTGATAGCTTATTTCCATTGACAGCTTATTTTCAATCTTCAAACAATATGTGGAAGATGGTAGACAAAACCCACTACACCGATGGCTCCGAATTAACTTATCAGGAGAAAATCATCTGATCGCATTTTGGACTAACCTTGAGAATTACAATACCTATTTGATACTCCTCCAAATTATGGTGAATACGTGCCACTAGTGCACGTATTGAACTAGGTAACTACTACGAAGATACTCTGGTAAGTTTTTTTATTATAACGACATCCGTGCATCTTTTGCATACTTCTAAAACTACTACATCATTGCTAACTACGAAGTTATTACTATATTTTCCAACAGAAAATTCCGATGGATTATGTGCCTCATTTGATGTATCAGCATGGTCACCTTGATGTTTTGAACATACAACCAGGTCATCCTATGAATCTCACCTGTCCATACCGGATTTCTAAAACCGGTGAACACATGGTAATCAAAAATTGGAAAAAAAATGTACGGGCAGTCGTAAGGAGGTTCTTGGAAGCAAAAGGAAGTGAAGCGCAAGAATTGGAGACAGGATGATCTCCATTCTCCATAATGGAGAGTCAGGGCCTATATTGTTTTATGCTATTTTACCTTAAAGAGGGTATTTAGGTCCTACCTAATACTGATGATCATGTGCTAAGAACAATTAAGTGGGCACTAGTAGAAAACAGGGCTTTGGTTCGGCCAGAATAGAGCATTAGTACCGATTGCATTACGAACCGGGACTAATGTGATTATTAGTCCCGGTTTGAGTGGCTAGGGCACCGTACATGCATTACTCCCGGTTCAAATGGGACCTTTAGTCCCGGTTGGTGCCACGAACCGGGACTAAAGGGTGAGATGCCCATTACTACCGGTTCGTGGCATGAACCGGTACTAAAGGTTAGACCTTTAGTACCTGTTCGTGCCACGAGCCGATACTAATGGTGCAATTATCAAATCCTACCCCCCCCCTGTGTATCGCCTTTTCAGTTTTGTAAAAAGCAAAAGAAAATGATAAAAACTTCAAAAGTTAAAAACCTTCGAGATGTAGTTATGTTACTACATCTACTAGTTAGGAAATTTTAAAAACTTAAATTTGGACATGTTTTGCAAAAAGTGTAGGGAAAATGTAAAACGGCTATAACTTTTGCATACGATGTCAGGAAAAAACGTATAATATATCAAAATGTTCATCACGGAAATCCGCATCCGGTTTTGACCACCTACAGCTTGTTTGCAAATTTTTAGAATTCTCAAATTCTAAAAGGAAAAAAAGTTATGCTCAAATTTCAGTTTTTTTAATTTTCGTTAAATCTGGTCAAACTACTTATTCAAGAAGTATTAGTGTTACTAAATAATTATTCAAGAATATTAGTGTTACTAAATAATTATTTCAGTTTTTTTGAATTTTGGTCAAATATGGTCAAACTGTGGTCAAACAATGGTCAAACTACTAATTCAAGAAATATTAGTGTTACTAAATAATTATTGTTTTTAGAACGATTGCTTTAAACTCAAGCGGTGAAATGTGTGACTTCATGCTCAAGCTAAACTCATGAGGGTTAAGAGGATTGACATCTTACTATTGTCAGGAAAACAACAAGTGCAGACTTGGAAACGAGGGAGAATAGAACCCGGAAGTTAAGCGTGCTCAGGCTGGGGTAGTGAGAGGATGGGTGACCGTTCGGGAAGTTAGATGATTTGGAATGATGAGGGGTGATTAGAGACTAGAGGTTAAATTGAGCAGTGATGAGGGCTGATTAGAGATTAGAGGTTAAAATAATTCAGAAATTTGAAAATTCGAAAAAAAATTCAAAAACAAAATTTTAAAAAAATCATAAAATTTCCTTTAGTACCGGTTGGTGGCACCAACCGGGACTAAAGGTGGACCTTCACGCAGCGGCCTTACGTGGAGGGCCTTTAGTAACCGGGACTAAAGGGGGGGCCTTTAGTAACGACCCTTTAGTCCCGGTTCCAGAACCGGGACTAAAGGCCCTTATGAACCGGGACAAATGGCCCTTTTTCTACTAGTGAGGGTTGGTTCGATGACTATGAGGATGATGATTGTATGACTTGTTATTAATAACGAGTAGAAGTTGTATGATGATGATTAGTAGGACTTGTTATTATGATGATGCATGATGCGAGCATGAAGAGTTATTATTTATCAGTGGGTGAAATAAACATGGATTGGATTGAAGTGAAGGCAACATGTGGTGCATGTCGAAAGTAGTACTAATCCAAACTTGATCAAGTTTGGATTAGTACTACTTTCGACATGCACCACATGTTGCCTTCACTTCAATCTAAGCCATGTTTAGGCATAATGGTAGCGTTGGTAAACCAAGCACGGAGATAAGAGAGGACACTTCTCTCTATTAGCTATCTAACACCCTAAATTAGCCCCCCAAAACCCCCTAAACCCACCCCCTTTCTAAAAAACAAGAACCTCAGCTCCTGGCAGCTGCTGACGCATGGATGCCTTTTGGTCCCGGTTGGTGCTACCAACCGGGACCAAAGGCCCCCTGCCTGGGCTCGCTGCAGCGGCCACATGGAGGCCCATCTGTCCCGGTTGGTATAAGAACCGGGACTAAAGGTGTAGGGCTTTAGTACCGACCCTTTAATCCCGGTTCCCCAACCGGGACAAATGGGCCTTACGAACCGGGACAAATGACCCTTTTTCTACCAGTGGAAGTCACCTCCTCCTTTAACTTTATGTGTATATACATATACTTATTCAGCTGCCAAGTCTTAATCATAGGAAAAGATCATTGAGTATGCTTAAGGCTTTCAGCAACATGTAAGTTTAGATTTTCGGGTCCAATATTCCTTTGTAAAATAACCCATTAGAATCCTCAAGGGCCGGCTTATCATGTAAGGATGATCCGGGTCTTCTATATCGATATTTAAAAATTTCAAGTCATAGCCCTCAAGGGCCAGCTTATCTTGAAAAGATGAACTGGGTCTATTGTATTAAGTTTAACTGAGAGCTGCCATCCGTAACCCTCTAGGGCCGGCTTGTCTGGATAAAGACAAGTCGGGTCTTTAATAATATGTAATAGTAAAAAGAAACTTTGATAGCCCTCAAGGGCCGGGTCATCTTGTGAAGATGAGCCGGATCTTAGACACTGAATGTTCAAAAAGAACTTCGTCGCCCATTAGCCCCCAAGTGCCAAGTATTTTGCTTGCAATGTGCTTGGGACTTTCAAGATGCTCCTGATACCCATGCTGAAAAATATGTCTCGTCTTCAATGCTTCCTTGCAGGACACTATAAGTTTTAACGACTCACAGTTGGGCGAGTTAAGAAAAATGCTCACACACCAGGAGTCTGAAACGTAGAAGGCTGAGACCAAGCTGAAAGTTAACTTGGAAGAAAATGAAAAGCTCAAGGTCAGTTTTAATACCAAGAGAGCCGCCTGAGAAGAAGAAAAAACTGCATTACTGCAAAGGGCAGAAGCCGCTCAATCTTCTTTGAAGAACACTACTGCAGAACTGTCCGGCTTAAAGCGGCTAATTTCACATATGGCAGCTGCTATCTTTGGTAAGCAGCACTGAATTTCTAACCCTTCATAATCCTTTTATTTTGACTCGTCTGGCGACTCATCTGTATGTTTGCTCAACAGGCCCCAGGAGCTCCAATCTTGGCTAGGATATGCTTATGCCCTGGTTGAACAATTATATACTGGCACTCAACGGGCTCTTGTGGCTATCACCAATGGGAAACAGCCGCCCACACCCATCAATAAGGTGTTAGCCAAATTGTCTATAATGCCTCAAAAGTTGTAAGAGATAAAACTATCAGCCGCCCGCTCTGGTGCCATTACCGCTCTCAGTCGAGCCAAAGCATGGCAAGCGGAACTAGACCCGAAAGAAATGGCCACTGGCTGTCCGGGCCTCAAAGAAGATGGTTCTCCTTTTGATCACGGATTTTGTGAAATGCGTAAAGGAGATGCGTCCCTTGGCATGCAAACTGGCCGAAGAGACTGAGGAGATGAAAGATCATTTACAAAATAAGAGATTTCGACTTTTCTGACTCATACGAAAATGTTATGGCCTCTACAATTTCAATACATTTGATCATGTTGTTCCTAATTAGCCTTTCAATAACTTCACAAATGATTAAGCCTCCCCGCGACACTTGTTTCCCCTTCTTTCGTGATCACTGCCTTCATGTGGTTTGCTACCGCAGTTCGTAGGGCATAGTCCCATGTCCCAGCTTCTCCCTCTTGAGCGTTGCCTTTCCATCACCCTTAGGCAAGTGTGCATGGACAGTAATTTTCCGGGGGTGCACCACCCCAAGTCCCCAACGAGGTCATCCAAAACTACCAAGATGTGAACCAGGCATCCCTCTTAAAAGAGTAGCCCCCTCTTCGACGACAAGTTCACCTTTTGCCAACACGTTCAGCGCTCCTTCGACCACCACGCTAGCCAGATTGGTTCTTTCTGGAGGTAGCGTAGCAAGATCAAGTTCTGCCATCTTGGAGATGAAAATGCCGCATCCAAACATGTGCCTCTACCTGCATGCGTAAGAAGAAATTCACAACTCTCGAGCTCTATGGCATGCATGTCTACACCCGCGATACCAAGGCGGATATTCTAGATGCCTTACTCTGACCTGCTGGGCTCAGCTCCCACGTCAATCTCCCACACCTCATGATTGGAGCCTTGCTAGATGCCGCTTAGGCGACATCCTCATTGCTCTTTCTCTAATGATGAGCGTGGGAAGACATGTTATGCCATGCGCTCGATCTAGGTTTCTGTTCTGACGACTTCGGCCTAACTTTCCTTAAACAAGCTTGTCCACTTTTCGGACTCGTCATCCTATGGCAGAGATTTTTCTCCCATGAAGAAGATCTCTCAGGTGACAACTAGTCCATCATCACCACCTGTCCAAGGTCAATGTCATCACCTCGCAAAAGGACTTCCGGCCAATTCTCAGTACATTACTGCATGGCAAAGGCGTCGACATAGGCTAGAATCCATTTCTCAAAGTAATGGAAACCATTCCTGTAAATAATAGTCATATTGAAAGGAAATATATATTTTTTGCGGGGTAAAGGGATTGTATTGATTAAATAGCGGTCATATTACAATTGTATATTGAAAGGAAATATGACTTTTTTTCCTTCAAATGAAAAGAATGCAATTTTAACTTAAAATGCGATGTGTTTGTAGCACCTATATTTAAGCTACAAAACCGACTGAACAGTTAACAACAAATCTGAATTTATTCGAACCATATATATGCGCGTCAGATTTCTTAAGATATCAACAATATAGATATGCAACATTTCACTGTTCACATGTGATCACCAAAATTAAGCAGACCGGAACAAACACAATCAAAGGCGTATATGCTAAATGAATCAAAGGTGGTGACTGATCGATCGATGGAGGTCGAGGTATACCAGTTAACCGATCACAGCCGGAGAGACAAATCCAGCCCGTCACCCCCCGTGCACGCGCCATCGTATTCCGGGAAGCTCCTGCCGCGCTCCAGCTGGATCTCCATCCTCGCCTTCTTAGCCGCTGGAAACAGACCGGCCGCACGGTCCTCAGCGGTGAGCCTTGCCGTCGCCGCGTCATGTGAAGAAGGCACCGGCGATGGCGGCGACTCCGCATGCACGCGCCTGGCGGTGGCCATTTCCCGGCGGTGCTTGGCCAGGCGGCGCTCTTCCTTGTGCGCGTTCTGGTGGCCACCGAACGCCTGCGAGTTGTAGAAGTTGCGGCCGCAGTAGACGCAGAGGAACAAGCCGGGGGGCTCCCGCACCGACGGCGGCGAGGAGTGGAGGGTAAGCTCGCACTGCTCCTCGTTCGCCTCCATTGAGCGTAGCACAGTTTGTGGATCTATGTGAGTAGTACGGTGAGCAACAAGTAAACAAATATAGCTAGCACCTATAAAGCCGGGGTTTGTGTGAACGGGAGCCGCGTGGTCCGCATGATTGATCGGACTAGTGGATCTGGTGCACCCAAACATTACTCGCGTGTTAAGGTATGTGGTGAGGTGAAAGACTATCTAGGCCATCTCCAGCGCTGAGCCGCTGACCTCTAAGACGGACAAACTATTAGTTTGTGGACCGGTAAGGACCAGTCTGCGGACGTTGATACGAAAGTCGACCATCTAACCATGTGTTCTATATGTCATTCTATGCATATGCATGTCGCGACTGAGAAGAGAGAGAGGAGATGTCCAGATGTTCGACGTGGTGTCTTTCGGACTGGCTAGACACATGTCCGGACGCCCTTCCCCCTCCAAATTTGCTTCTAGTTTAGGAGAGTTTGGATGTCCATACGGTTGGGAGATATCATTGGATAACAAAAAAAGTCTGGACTCCCACAAAGCACATATATGGGCAATTTGAGGGTTCGAGTTGGAGATGCCTTTACTTATCCAAAAATGAAAGGCTTAAAACTGTAATTCATCTGTCGTTCATCTATTTTTAAATAGTTGCAACCTACTACCTATTTGTTTAGCACATGTAAATTCTTCACATGCATCATCAAATACATTTGTAAGCTCTTACTTCAGATTTTTCAACCGATGCAAACACATCATGAAACACATGGCTCCTAGCCAAATGAGAGACGGCTAAACCAAGTTTGAAGCGTGGGCTGAAGTTACTTTGTGGATCGAACTCTAAGTCGCACGTTTTCTTTTTATTTAAAACTAGAAGATACCACGCGCGTTGCTGCAGGAATTGATTGATTGAAAATCTAGTTGATAACATGAGAACTAAAATTAAAGTTACATATAAACTATTATGTTTGAGTATGTATAGTTGTAACAAGATTTATTGAATATAAGTAAATAATTAAATCCATGCATTTTTTCATGCATGGTTGAAAGTTGTGATGGGTCTTTTTTTCATGCATGATTGCATGTTGAGGTGAGCCTTATCCCATTTATAATTGTATGTTGAGATGACATGCTTGCTTGCATGTTGAGAAAAATAAGTTAATAGGGATAACTTTGTTTTATATATATATATATATATATATATAGGAAAATGGTTGTGTATTCCTGGGAGTACGTACTCCCGCTCCTCATATACCACATAGATGAATCTTTTATACCTTTTTATTATTTTTAATATACTTCATTAGTAATTATTAGATATCCCAAAATGAGTTTCATGAAAAAATTCATGTGCGTCTATGTATTTTTAAATATTTACGTATATACTGATGTGTTTGTACGTGAAAAGGTATATTACAAAAAATACGTCGCAGATGATATTTTTTCAACTAAACTCATATTGGGGTATATTAGAATATTTAATGAAGTATATTGAAAATAATAAAGTGGTATAATTAATGCGTATATAAGGTATATATGATACTGCAGGCTTCTCCCTTGATGGTCTTGTTTTTGAAAACCCTCTACATAATTATTTTTCCAGTATCAATACACTATCTATTTTTGTAGAGCACATACAAGGCCTTCACATCATCAAGTATATGCAGCCCCTCACATCCTATTTTTCAACTCATGCGAACCTTCCGTATCATTGAACACATGCATGCCCTCTAGATTATTATTTTCTTACTTTTTTTCAGCAACAAATTGCACCTAAATTAGAAGGCCACTGGTGCAACCAGCCTTCATTTACTAGGTATGAGAGCATCTTCAGCCGTTACCCCCCAGGGCCGCCTAAAATCGCCACCTGGTAAATGGTCCTGGGGGCGAGTTGATCCCCAGCCGCCGGCCCCAGGGCCGCCCCCAGGCGCGATTAAAAAAAAGTATAGCAAATTTCGGCGAAATTCGGCTAAACACGACTAAATTTCGGCAAACTTGGGCATATATTAGACATGTTCGTGGATTTTTCATTACATAGCAAAATAGATAACTAATCTAAAAAAGAAACTGGCTGAACGCCGAGTAGTCACCGTCGTTGTCGCCATCGTCGCCGCCGTCGTCGGGCTTCTCCTCCTTGACGCGGCCGTCCCTGGTGGACCCCTGACCGGCGTCGCCAACGCGGGCTGGTGGCGGCGGCGCGTCGTCGTTGTCACTGTCCTCGATGACGATGACGCCTCCTTTGTCGCGGCCCCGGCGACGCTGCGCGAAGCGCTGCAGGGCGGCGCACTGGCGCTCCCTCGCCATCTTCAGGGAGTCCGCACGTGCCCATTCCAGGGCCGCGTCGTCGTCGAGCTCGACGTCGCCGCCGTGCTCCGTCTTCACCGCGGGGAGGAGGCCCGGCTCCGTCTTGGGCTTGACGAAACGCGGAGGAGGAGCCGACGAGGAGGCGCGCCGGCCGCCCTCGTTGGTGACGATGCCGGCGCTGCGACTGCGCCGTCCGATCAGCGTCTCCGCCGCGGGCTCGGCCTTGACGCCGAGCAACGCCGGAGAGCCGGAGGAGTGCGAAGAAGAGCGTGATGAGGAGGAAGAAGAGGAAGCGCCGAACCTCCTAGGCAACCATTGCCCGTCGCGTCGGCGGTGAGCCGTGGCCGTGGCGGCCGCCCTCGCCGGGGGGTATGCCAACGGCGGGTTGTTGCCGCCCTCGAGGTGCGTCAGCACGCCCTCGAGTGTGCGGCCGGGGACACCCCACCACAGGCGGCACCCCTCGATGTTCTTCATGCCGTCGACGCCCGCCGGGCCGTTGGTGGACGCCAGCCGCTGCTGTTGACGGCGCTCGAAGTACGCCGCCCAAGCCGCATGGTTGTCAGCGGCGTATTGTGGGAGGGAGAGTTGGGCGGGGGTGAGGGAGGCACGCACGACGTCGACCTCCTCGGCGAAGTACCCGGATTTGGCCATGGCGTCGGGCAACGGGGGAATGGGCACTCCCCCGTTGCTGAGCTTCCAACCCGTCGGCCCGGCGCGCATGTCCGGCGACGCCGGGATGTTCGCCTGGAACAGGAGCCAAGACTCCTGTTCGCGGAGCGATCGGCGGCCGAAGCCGTTGGCCGCGGCCTCATCGCCGAGGAACCGCTCGGCCATCGGGAGAGGGAGGGAGGGAGGGAGAGGGTGGGCTCGGCGGCGGCTCGGGAGAGGTAGAGGGCGGGCTAGGGCGGGTATGGCTGGTGTAGCCAGAGGCGAGGGAGGCCACCGGCTTATATAGCGGTTCGCCCCGTGTGTACGCGTGCGGGAGGGGAGGCGTCGGCGCGCCGCCCCGTGAACACGCCCGTGAGGAATCACTGTAAGGCTGACCGGCGGCAGCCTTGCCATTGATTCGCGGAAACCGAGGCGTTCGGGGAAGATGACGCGCGGTGTCGCTGACGCGGCGGGCCCGCGGCTCTTTCGCGCCAAAACCGCTCACCCGGCGCCCCCGGCGCCCCCCCCAGCGCAGCCGGGTTCCGGCCTGGGTCCGCCGGCGCTAAATTCGGCCCAGGCCGGCGAAAATCGGGCTCCTGAGGCGCGACTGGGCCGATTTTTCAGCGCCGGCGCGAAAAAAACGTCTGGGAAGGCCTTTCTGGTGGCGCGGGTGGAGATGCTATGAAACCGTTAATACATGAAACCGTTAATACATGTGAAGTATTCTCTAGTGTTCCCTCTGTTCGAAAATATTTGTCGTGGTTTGAATTCAAATCACGACAAGTATTTTAAAACAGAGGGAGTGTATTAATTAGTGGTTGATCACCGGTTAATCTTGAGGCAGTACACCAGAGTTTTGTGCTCTCTCTCTCTCTACATACTATTAATTATAGGGCGATAATATGTTGTCAAGCGTCTCAATGTGATCCTCCCGCCGAGAGTTACTTCCTCGATCACTATTCCGTCTATCATGTCTAGACGGCCATGGATGGCAATAACAATGAGCTTCTCTGCTATACCTTCTCGAGCAAATATATGTGACCATTCTTGCTGCTTCTGTTTTACTTGTAAAATATGTTAGGTAGGCTATGTTTAATACTATGTTAGATAAGCTATGTTTAGTATGAAGGTGTCGGTGACCACCTCGTCTCTTGCCTGAACCTGGACAGAACCAAGGAGATCCTCGGCTTGCGACCTGAATCCGAATAGACCACGACTATTGTGACTGAATGTAGAAAAGATGACAGGCGCTAAATGTGGAGCGACAAGGAAATAATTAGACAGAGGCAATGAAGGAGACGCCCACCGCGGTGGGCAGCGTGCAATTAAAACCACTGACTGCTACAACTTCAGCTGCAAAAAAAAGACAAGGGTATCGATGAGGAGGCCCATGTGGCCGTACGGACGTAAATGTACATGATAGTCGATTGGTCATCACCACACCAGACCAGACAAGTGAAGATAGCGGTGGATCCCGCTCTGTGCCAAGTACCGATGGATCGTGAAATGGTTTGTCTTACGTGTATATGTACGACTGGCTGGCCGGGCTGGACCGCATGCATGCACTGCATGCAGTCCGATGTATACTAGATCAATAATGCAAATCGATTGAACAGAAGGCCAAATTTACGGGGTTGTTCTTAAGTATGCATGTCGACCAAGAATGAGAATATGCGAATGTACTAACTAAGGCTGGTTGTAACGTGGAATATCATATACTAGTATCATGCATATGATACTAGTGTCTGATACTACCTCTCTAATTCATAGTATCATATGTTATTGTCATGCATGGCACATATTAATATAACATTTATTATGATATGGTATCATGATATGATACTTAACTTATTCAACCCTCTTCTTCTTTATTTAATTCTATGACACATTATTAAAATTGTCTAGTTGGTATGTATGATACTAGCTGTAATACTATCATTACGACCAGCCTAAGAGTGGCAGATTCCCATGAGAGCCTGTAAGTGTTTTTCTTGTAATGAGAATATGTGTTAGTAAGTCTTGATCTTTGCCAGGTTAGATTTTTGGTTAGTGGCAATAATGCCCTCGTGGTCGTTGCAGGTGCTACTCTGCTTTCCCTGTTTATTCATCGTGCGACAGTATGAGAAGACAAATATTAAAAAGGCTGTTTGGTTCTAGGTCTCACACTTTGCCAGATATTTTTTCCAAGCTTGTCTAAGATTAGCTTACCAAAATAAGAGCAACACGTTGAAAAAGCCTAAGAATTTCTTGTCATACTTTTGTGTGCATGTCATGTGGAACCCTAATGTTGTTTGAATCAAACACTCATTTAAATTAGTCGAACATGTATAACCTTAGATATAACAACCTTTGACAAATTTAGTTACAAACCAAACTGTCCCTAAGTACTCGCTCTCGTCCTTTCCAGCAAATCAATGGCACAGAGTGACAGCGCTTTAATTTCGGGTGGGGGTCTGGAGCTTCATATAATTGCCAGGCCAGTATACGTCGGCCTCCTGCAGCATTGTTGGAATAGCTTACCATCTTTTACTGGGGGTAGCTGAGGGGTCAGGTGACTGCCTTCTCATTTGAGCACCGAGTTGGAAGCCGGAGGTCGCGGCGCAGGGTCTTGGTGGTTGTGGATCTCGGTCAGAAGCGGCGGCTGTTAAGAGTAGCGGTTCCCATGGAGAACCAGTTAAAGTGTTTCATGCATGTAGATCAAGAATGCAAATGTACTACTCCCGTCATTCCACAATGTAGTGCTTCCTCTATCCCCGTGCTTCAACTTTGACCATAAATTTAACTATCAAGACCGATTGCGGCGGGAGCAAAAATTATATCAGTGAATTCGTATTCGAAAGAAGTTTTCAATTATATAATTTTTTCTTCTGCCGCAGTTGGTCTCGTTAGTTAAATTTATGGTTAAAGTTGGACCTCAGAAAGCGCGGGCGCACTATATTTTGGAATGGAGGGAGTAGTATTAACTATTACTTCCTCTGTTTCAGTTTACAAATCCTGCGCGTATACCTAGGTTGTCAATTTTATCACCCTAATATAAATTATATAACATAAAAATTATACCGTTTGAAAATAAAACATCTGAAGTTTTTATTGGTATATTTTTTATAATATATAACTTGTATTAGATTGGTCAAATTGACGACCTAAAAGTACGCTTACACCCTGTAAATTGAGAGAGAAGGAGTAAGAGTAGCGGTTCCCAGGGAGAACCTGTTAAAGTGTTTCTTGTAATGAAAATATGTTTGAAGTCATGACCTTTTTCATGTTTGTTTTGTGCACCGGTTACCCCTATTTTGGTTAGAGCAGCCATAGCTGACTTCCTCAAATTTTCGCGGACGCGTCCGGTCAGTGACTTGCCAGAAGAGAGAAGGAAAAACATGACCCAATTAGACGCCTCATATGATCCTTATACGTCCAGGTTGTTCGTAAACCCTCATATCGGTACCAAATATGGGAGGATACGAGGGCTCACAAACGCGGCCGGTCAGTCCCACGTAGGATGCGGCCCACCCCAGACCATGTTTTCTTTTTTTTCTTTTTTCTTTTTTTTCTATTTTCATCTTCACCAATCACACATGCGCCACTCCCTCCCGAGTAGCTCGTGCGGGCGGCTCCGAAGCGAAACCCTAGCCCCCCAGCGCCACCCTCTCTGTGGCCCCCTGGCCGCCGCCACCGCTGCCGGTGGTGGCGGCACCCGACTGACAAAGGTGGCGGGCGAGTTCGACACGCCCCGAAGGGCCTTCTTCGCGCGGGGAAGAGCCGCCTTGCGGGCTGCGCGGTGGCATGTGGATTCCAGTGAGGTGGCACATGACGGAGAGCGCGATGGAGAGGGGAGCGCGGCCATGAGGTGGAGGGGGCAGCTGAAAGCACAAGTGCTCCCTAGGTGGTTTTGATAATTAATGTCAACATATCTCTTGTTGGACTAACACTTTTACCTAGTATGTTTCAGATAAGTTCAACAATGAAGTGGCATGGACTAGAGGATGTGGAACCCCTTCAAAATGCTAAGGACAAAGGATTGGCTCAAGCTCCAAGCTCAAGACTCTACATTTTCTATTTTAGTGATCCAAGATCACATTGAGTCTATAAGAAAAGCCAATACTAGTAAGAAAAGCCCCCAACCACTTCCTCACATCCACATATGACGTAAACCAAAAGTCAAACTCGGCCCCACCGATTCTTTCTATCCGGAGCCACCGAGTTCAGTTGACATAGCCACTGCCAGAAACCCTAATCAGTTCGGTCTCACCAATGGGATCTCGGTCTCACCGATGGGATCTCGGTCTCACCGAGATGGGCTTGCAAACTCTGTTACCTATGGCAATATTTTCGGTCGCACCGACATATGCAATCGGCCCCACCGAGTTTGCTTGGCCAACTCTCTGTTTCGCTTATTACCCAAATCGGTCCCACCGAGTTTGAGTAATTAGTCAAACCAAGTTTTGGATTTACCCTAACTCTAACACATCGGTCCCACCGAGTTGATCCAGTCGGTCCCACCGAAAACCCTAACGGTCACTAGATTTGCTGAATCGGTCCGACTGAGTTTATCAATTCGGTCCCACCGAGATTGGCAAGTTGTGTGTAACGGTTAGATTTTGTGTGGAGGCTATATATACCCCTCCACCACCTCTTCATTCATGGAGAGAGCCATCAGAACGAACCTACACTTTCAACCTACTTTTTCTGAGAGAGAACCACCTACACTTGTGTTGAGGCCAAGATATTCCATTCCTACCATATGAATCTTGATCTCTAACCTTCCCCAAATTGCTTTCCACTCAAATCTTCTTTCCACCAAATCCATATCCTGTGAGAGAGAGTTGAGTGTTGGGGAGACTATCATTTGAAGCACAAGAGCAAGGAGTTCATCATCAACACACCATTTGTTACCTCTTGGAGAGTGGTGTCTCCTAGATTGGCTAGGTGTCACTTGGGAGCCTCCTACAAGATTGTGGAGTTGAACCAAGGAGTTTGTAAGGGCAAGGAGATCGCCTACTTCGTGAAGATCTATCGCTAGTGAGGCAAGTCCTTCGTGGGCGACGACCATGGTGGGATAGACAAGGTTGCTTCTTCGTGGACCCTTCGTGGGTGGAGCCCTCCGTGGACTCGCGCAGCCGTTACCCTTCGTTAGTTGAAGTCTCCATCAACGTGGATGTACAATAGCACCACCTATCGGAACCACGTCTCAAAAATCTCCGTGTCTCCAAATTGCATTTGCACACTCCAATCCCATCTCTTTACATTCTTTCAAGTTGCATGCTTTACTTTCCGCTGCTCATATACTCTTCGCATGCTTGCTTGATATGTATTGTGTTTGTTAAACTTGTGCCAAAACTCCACTTCAACCTAAAGAAATTAAAAACTGCAATTTTTAGCACTTAGTGTCTAATCACCCCCCTCTAGACACCTCTTCTCGATCCTTTCAGCAGCTGTCTTCTTTAGGTGCCGAGTTGGAAGCCGGAAGTCGCGGCGCGGGGTCTTGGTGGTTGTGGATCTCAGACAGAAGCGACGACTAGGATCTGCGGTGGTCGGGATGAGCGGTCAGCCTCCTGTTTGTGGCAGGTGTGGCTCAAGGAAGGTACCCCCTTTTGGGGATATGGTGGCGGCGTGGTCAAGATCTAGCCGGAGTTTGGAGCAGGGTGTCATGCAGGGGAGCTCGAGTGGGTTCACGCGTTCGCGGCGAGCGGCACGGCGCACCAGCTCCTCTCCTGAGAGACCCTGGGCCGCAGCGGCGGCAAGGGAGGTGGCCAGGTGGTGGTGTGGCCAGCCCATGCCCATGGGTGTGTGCGAATCTTGGTGGCGCTAATGCTTTGAGGACGGACTGGAGCTGGACAGGTCTTCTGTCGATCGTGCAGGTGCTGGATGGTGGTCAGCGTGCTCTCGGCCGTGCAAGGGATCGGTGTTTCGCGGCGATTTGATCACGATGGCAAGGTGTTGCGGCAGCGGTGGTGTGACCTAGACAGTTAGGCCCAATCTGTTCATAGAGGTCGGGGTGCGTGACGGTTTGGATGAAAATCCTGCTTGTCTTCGGTCGGAGCTGGCGGCGACGACACCCGTGGGTGTCATTTTCATCCTTGGAGGCGTCGCCGAGGTGTGTCGGCATCTCCCCTTATTGATCGGGTTGTGGTCTCCGGGTGAAAGCCTTGGTCCGTTGCAGGACCTGTGATGGCGGTGGTGTGGCGTTGTAACTTTGTTGAGAGCATCACAGGTGGAGACTTGGCTAGGATTCTATTTGTGGTTCTCCAGTGCTTGTTGTTGTTTGAGTTGATCTTCGTGGGCGATATGTACGCAGCGGCGGTGAATCCAAGAAGATGGCTTCCTCGGGACCGACCAAGTCTCGCTATCCACTCGTCTTCTCCTATTAGGCATCCAAGGATGGGTAGTGCGTTGGCAAGAAAATTTTGGTTGGAGTTGTTGCACTTCGAGGAGACATGAGTTTGTTGTGACTCGGCTAGATGATTGTTTTAGAACAAGCATTTTGTGTTGTGTTTGTAATTGTCGGAGTGGGGTGTGGAGTTCCTGCTATCCTTGCTGTTCGCAACAAGTTGTAATTTCTTGTACAACTATTCTGCCTTTTATAAAAATATGATACGCCCAGTCGTACTCTTAAAAGAAAATCTTCACCAATCACATTCAAGTGACCCGACATATAAGGGTGAAAATTAAAAATCCAATTTTGCTCCCGGGAGCACGTGCTCCTATGTGCGAAAAATAATTTTTGAAATGTCAAAAGAATTCCAACAATTTTTTATGTATTTATTGTCATATCCAAATGCTTCCTGCAAAGTTTAGGAAAAAAGGTTAAACATTTTTGCCTGTACTATAAAAAAAATTTGAACACCAAATGTTCCCAAAATTTCACCCCAAATTTGATTTATTTTTTCCACCGACGAAGCACCACTGCTCCGTTTCGCATGAAAATTTTCAAGCATGCCTTATGACACTAACACGGACATCCGCAAAAATACTCAGAATTTTTTAAAACATTTTACCACCTTTTTGCGGTACTATTCGTCTACCCGAGAGCCAAGAAGACCCTCCTGGTGAAAATGAGGAGCATGGCTGCATGCACGGACAAATATGGGCTCAAAACAAACACGCTCGAACACTGACCAGACACCTCCGTGAATGTCTAGGGGGCGGGGATTTGCTAAGTCTGGTTGTAGATGCTCTTAGGGCATCTTCAAGGCGGACCCACAAACCGCCTGCATCCGTCTAGACCGCAGAAGCCATCCAACGTGGGTCTGTATCGATCCGCGAGGCGGTCCAGACGCGTTTTCTCCCGCAAACCGGAGACAAATATGGGAGAGCTTTGTGGGAGTCCGGACACCCAAAACGTAGGAATCTGATACCCCAGCCCACCCCAAACCCTTCGTGGACCCCGTGACTCCTTCCTCCACATTTTCTCTCCCTCCTTATTTTCTCTCTTGCCTTCGCTACTGCTCCACCACCCCGGCCGCCACGCCACACCCCTGCTGGAACTCTACGTCTCCATCACCTCCAGCGCTCCAGCAAGGCTCCACCCCGCTTCTTCTCCGTCGTCGTTCAACCACTGTCCTCCAACCGCCCCACCAGCTACCATCCACTATTGCTATATTAACCATGCCCGACAACTGTTCTATAAAATCGCCGGAGCTAAAAATAGTTTCCCCTTCTTATTTCTAGTAGTGGATTCCGAATTAGAGTGCATATACAAGCAGTATGTTGTGTTGTCCGTCGAGCCGTACTCCGATGAGACGGTGATGATGCAGGCGGTCTTTGAAGACATGGAGCGTGCAGAGGAGCATGTTCTCAATTTCGAGGGCTCAATCAAGGGTCATCGAGTGCTCAACCACAATAGGGCGCGCGGCCATTTGACAATGGTGGCCGGCTACTTTTCCCCCGATGCACTATTCCCTGGCCATTTCCGCCGGCGTTGTCAGATGCGCAAGATTGTCTTCAATCGTTTGTACCATGGCGTCCGGTCGTACGATGACTACTTCATTGTGAAGAAGGACGCCGTGGGAATGATTGCCTTCTCTTGTTATCAGAAGTGCACGAACGCACTCCGGATGCTTGCATACGGCACGGTCGTTGATTCGTGGGACGAGTTCCTATGGATATCTGCGAGCACATGCGGAGATGCCATGGTCAGGTTTGCAACGGTCGTGGTTGAGGTGTTTGGACTTCAGTACCTGAGAGAACCAACTGTGGTAGACCCGAAAGGCTCTTGGAAATCTCAGAAGCAAGAGGGTGGCCAGGTTTGCTTGGATCTCTTGACTGCGTGCATTGAAAATGGAAGAACTACCCGAAAGCTTTACACGGGCAATATCAGGGTCATTGTTAAGAAGCCCAACATCATTCTTGAAGTAGTTGCATCACAGGAGTTTTGGATTTGGCACGCTTTCTTTGGCATGCCAAGGTCTCACAAAGACATCAATGTGTTTGCAGCGATCACCATTGTTTGTGAGGCTGACTGAAGGAAAGTGCTCCTCCTTGTCACTATACCGCCAATCGACATGAGTACAACATGGGCTACTATCTGGCTGACGGTATCTATTCTCCATGGGTCACCTTTGTGAGCACCATCTCTAACCTAGTTGGCGAGAAAAAGACTCACTTGCCTAAAGACAAGAAGCAGCCAGAAAGGATGTCAAGAGGGCATTTGGAGTTCTACAGGCCCGTTTTGCAGTTGTTCGTGGACCTGCTAAACAATAGGATCTGAAAACCTTGTGGGAGGTGATGACATGTTGTGTGATCATGCGCAATATGATCGTGGAGGATGAGGACGATGATGCTGCCGCGAGTCTGAAATTTTAGAACATGGTGATCCTATCCAACTTGGAGACGAGAATCCGGCCACATTTGAAAAGTTTATTCAAATGCATCAACAAAATTTGGTACTAAACAACTCACGAGCAGCTGAAGAAGATCTGATTGAGCATCAATGGGCGGTTCAAAAGAAAAACAATGTTGGGACGTAATATTTGAACATTTGTAAATTTGAACTACCGCTGCATGCGGCTATTTGAACGCATGTGTTCTTTGTATGCGACTATTTGATCGTATGGACTTAAAAAAAAAAAAGAAGAAGATCGGATGTATGTGGCTACGGTTGGATGACGGCCTCTGCACCCATGACCGTGGACTAGTCCTCCTCTCTGCGGACGGATGCGAAACGAAATTTGCTAATTGTCATTGAAGATGCCCTAGCGGCAATAATGCCCTCGTGGTCGTTGCAGCTGCTACTCTCCTTTCACTGTTTTATCCATCATGCGACAGCATGAGAAGACAAATATTAAGTGGTACTCGCTCTCGTCGCAGATTAATGGCACCAGAGTGACAGCCCTTTAATTTCTGGTGGGGATCAGTAGCTCCATATAATTGCCAGGCCAGTATACGTCGGCCTCCTGCTGCATTGATGGAATCTCGCTTATGAATCTCTTTTTCTTTTTAAGTTGGAATCGCTTATGATTCTTACTAAGTTACAACTAGTATGATTAGCTAAGTTACAGATACCATGGTCACATGGTATTATGATTCAATTAATTAATAATTCCTGTGTATATATCGGTCGGAACTATCCTTCAACAAGCGTCACTTGCAAGCAGTTGAATCCACTTTAGAGCAAAACTATTCAACTGGTGGTAGTCATGTTACTTTCCCATGGAGCAGGCATTCTGGAATTGAGAGCCGTGCTCTGTGGCAGCCACAGCCAGCAGTGAATGTGCATTTTATTGTAGGTATAGTCTATACATGACAATATTCTCACATGACAACACTTTTTTGTAAGTGACATATCAGCTGTAGAGGGTAGAGACTAGAGAGTAGAGCCTATGACCATGCCAACTTTCTGTCACGCGAAGGACCCAACAAAACTAGCGGTCAGGAGTTTAAGAGGCCGGGGGAACATAAGTGCCAAGTTTCAGAACTCAGGCTCCTTGAAACCCGGTATATTTGGAAAATCAAATATGCTATTTCATAGATTTTTAAAATATAAAAATATACACATGTTTGCTACACATATGTAAAGCTTCATTAAATACTACGGTTATTTGTGAGTTACACAAAAGGACAAATTCCGGCTTCATACAACAAAAAAACATTTTAATATACATATTTGTCTTTTTTGTGTCACCGCATATGAACAAATATTTTTTGTGAAACTTCTTATGTACATACTATGTATATATGTATACTCACATTTATTTTCATAATTAATTTGGGATGAGAATACAAAGTACTCCTTGTTTTTAAGAAGAAGAAAAATGAAAATAAAGAGCTACGTGGAGTCCAGTAGCAAAATTACTACCAATCATAGTTTCCCACAATGGGTGAGGAGCGCACTCTTTGGAGTTAAGTTTAGGTGAGAAAAAGGAATTAAAATCACTAGTGCATGCCTTAGGTTCTTCCCATTGCTCCACGATGTACAGATGCTAACCATGTCACATAAGCAAAAGAAATACCGTAGCAAAGTAATTAAGGAGGAGAGAGTATTTTGACGACCCTAAAAGAAACAATGACAAATGCGCAAACCTACGCAAAACACTTAAACAAATGAAGCTTGTCAATGCATGGAAGAGTTTAGTCACTAAATAATAAATGAATAGAGCTTAGCTACAACAAATTAAGAACCTATACATTGGGGACTTAAGTTGTTAAACTTTTTAGTGTGCTTAACACACCCCATCTAAGCATGTGTGCATTGGAAAAGTCTTTATCATTGCACACGGTTCAAACCTCAAACCTCACACAGATTAAGAATGAATCTAAATTGGGATTTGTCACTTTTTTCTCTATGTGTAATTCAGATTTGATTTTAACTTTGTGGGGATTGTAGACATGTCTTGTGAACATTTAATATATGTTTAAACTTTTTTTGCAATGGTATTATGGCAGCACTGGATATTCTCCTCATACTCCTAGATAGCATACGTGTTGGGTTTAGTCCCACATAGGTTGTGGGATGAGATAGAACACGACTTATAAGGGTGAGGGTGTCCCCACCTAACAGGCTAGTATTTTAGGGGAAGAGAGCATGAGGCCTCTCATAAGTTGGTGTTGCTCTCCGGTTGGGCCTGGTTGACACTTGTGGGATGAAAACACTGGTGTTTGTGGACCTAGAATTGCCTAACAATATGGCAACTGATCTAGCTGGTGCATGGATTGGGGATTAGTTTTGTTGTTGTCATCTTAGCTCGACGCTTGACTGTATAAATAGCTCATTCAAAAAAATGAATCAATGTTATTAGATTTTTAGAGATAATATTTTATAGCTCTTGTTATTATTTTATTAGTAACATGATAATTTGTTCATATGCAAAATAAAATTAAAATGTTAACTTTAGAAATGTGGTGCCTATATTACATAATCATTGCCTTAGATATTGTCATAACTTTGCGCTTTTCTATCAATTGCTCGACAGTAATTTGTTCACTCACGTATTACGTGCCTTCATGAGAGAATCCTCTAGTGAAACCTATGCCCCCAGGTCTATTTTCCATCATATTATTTTCCGATCTACTATTTGCAATCTTTTATTTTGAGATCCATAAACCAAAAAACCCAAAATTTAAGTTATCTTTTGTTTAGTTTTATTTATTTATCTCTATCAGATCTCGCCTTTGCAAGTGAGCGTGTAGGGGTTGACAACCCCTTTGTCGCGTTGGGTGCAAGTGTTTGATTGTTTGTGCAAGTATTGATGATTTGTGCATTCTTATCCTACTGGATTGATACCTTGGTTCTTAACTGAGGGAAATACTTATCTCTACTATACTGCATCACCATTTTCTCTTCAAGGGAAAAACCAACGCATACTCAAGAAATAGCGGCCGACCCAACAAAAGAACCACCCAAGAAGGATAAAGGAGGGTTTCAGGGGAAAGAAGTGTGAGAAGGAGAGGGCGAAGCGAGAATATGTGGTGGTCAAGATGACGGAGAGGTTCGAGGACATCTTGTCCCAGAAGGAGGAGGCATACATCAAGCGCTCGAACATTAGGGAGGAAAAAAGGCAGGGAGGTTCAAACTATTGATGGAGGCGACCGAGAATAAGCTAGCGCTCAAAGAGAAGAGGGCCTTGATCAAAGAGAAGAAGGCCATGCTTAAGGAGAAGAAGGCGGAGTATGAACAAAAGAAGGTGAAGATCGTAGCCGATGTGGAGGACGGCAAGATGTGTCCTTGAAGGTGGAGTGTCTGGATGCTAACGCTAGAATGATCATGCAAGCCATCCGCTACAAGATATTGCAGTAGCAGAAAGAAGAGTTGGAGGCGGCAGAGAGGGAGGAGGAGGAGGCGGCGGAGGCGAAGGCTGCATACGCAGCGATGATGACACCTTGAGCATGGAGGAGGGTCGGATTGCCGATCTGGCATGGCAGAAAATCGATCAGGATCGGGCATGTAAAAACTTAAACATACTTACCTCTTTTTGGTTGTGATCAGGCAATAGATCCGGCGCTGGTGTGATCCGACGCGTAGTATGGATGGGACAAGATTTGAATTTTAAATTGCCCTTTACTGTAGACATATATATGATGACATTGAATGCCGGCTTCCGCATCCGTGTCCGTGGACTGGTCCCACCTGTCCGCGGACAGGTGCCAGAGCAAATTTGGGGGTCTACGTTGGAGATGCCCTTATACTACCCTAAAAGGAAGGATAAGATTTATGATGTCTACCTTTCTACAATTGCTTAGTTGAGATAATTCTAGCAAGAGAGGGTTCTATTAAATTGGAGTTTTCAAAGGAAAACAACATGCTATTTTAGCATATGTTCAGATTTCTATTGAAATCGAGAAACATAAATAAGATTCGATAATAGTTTTATAAATCCCGATCGTATGACCAAAATGAACTTTTGCAGACAAATCCGTAGAATGAAATTCTTCAATGTTACCGAAAAATTTACAATATAAAGAAAACCATGATGCACTTTTACTTAAAAAAAATTTAGATCGAGTAAGGCAATTTGGAACCTAGGCTATAGAGAGCCTGATTTCTTAAAATATATGAAAAGAATATTTAAAACTTCCTAAATCCTTTAACGTATACAGATAGATGTCATGTTTATATCTATATAAGAAAACTGATTAAATAACACACTAATTTCTAGCCTACATAGAAAAGATAAATTTCTGGCCAAACAACAACAAAAGCAAGTTCATTTTGATCCACGTATTTGTTTTTGGGTGTACACCGCATATAAAAACATGCATTTATGAAAATTCGTACACACCATGCTACCCATTTATATGATTTTTTTTGAAAAATCACCGGGGGGGGGGGGGGGGGGGGCAGTTCCCCTCCTGAATATATTTCTCATGATTGTAACCCAACAAATGTTCGATTACAAGGTGAATTACATAAGCACGTGTAGTCGTGATAGGAGATAGGAACACCATGAGGAGGCGGCCTGTTTCTGCTCTGTTTTCTTGATCCTGTGCGTCCAGAGCATGAGGTCATCAATGATTCACTTGAGGGTGAAAATGCTATGATGATTTTGTTGCCTGAAGGCCATAGCGTCCCTGGAGTCCCATATTTTCTAGAGAACAATGAGGAGGATGGAGTGCCATATGATCATGTCGGCCTCTGGTGGCAAACGGCAGCCCCAAAGATCAGAGATACTCTCAGAGGGGGAAAGTTCAAGCCTTTGCCAGATGCGCTGAGCAAGCGGACAGTGGATAAAGATGTGAGAGTTGTCTTCGCCATCGAACCCGCATCTTGAACATAGTTCATTAGTGACGATATGTTTATGAAACAGATTGTCTTGGAGTTGAGCCGATCCTGAAAGAGGAACCAGGCAAAGATCTTCACACGGTTAGGAACACATAAAGACCATATGAAAACGGCATGCATGCCCTCATCGTGGTTGCCCATGGATAGCGGTAGCCAGCCTTAGTTGAGAACCATAGGCCGCAATTTTATATGTGTATGCACATGAGGTATAAAATAAACTTTTGGACTTTTTTATGAAAAGGGCTACCGGGACCGGGAGGATGGGCTCTGAATCGCTTTCTGGGCTTGATGCGTGTGTACTTGAACGTAACATACGAAGTACCTAACTGGTTTCCATAACCCCCAAAAAACTGGTTTCCATTAAAAAAGTACATAACTGGTAAGTAAAAGATTACCGAAAACAAAGTGTCACCCACTCTCGGAGCAACTCCAATGCAAGGACCAATTTTGTCCGTTTGGGTCATCTCGACAAAAAACTTGGCCCAACGAGGCGACCTAAACGGACGTGTGTCCGCCTGCTTCCGTTTGTTATCCGCCCCGACCCAAACTGAATGCAAATATGGGCCACAAATGGGTCCGCAACGGACAAAAGCGAACGCTCCCGTCGTCCGCTGTTGCCCTCTCATGTCTTCCCTGGTCCCACTATTCGGCGACACGGCACGGGCCGCTCGATGAGGCGAGATCCCCACCTAGTACAGCGCCGCCCACACGCATTGTCCCACCCCTTGCCGGCGCCGAGGCCCATCTCCATGCCAGCTGGTGCGCTCACTCCTCCTTGACCCCCGCCGCGGCGGCCCCGTCTTCCCACCCGGGCGTGCTTGCGGGGGCTGCGGGGAGGCATTGTTGGCATTGCCGCCGGCTGCGAGGCTTGCCACCTTGAACGACGGCGTGGAAGCCGAGGAGGGCGGGCTGGAGCTAGGGATGAGGCGGCGGTCAAGCATGGACGTGGGCTCCGCCCAGAACCGCCGCTCACCTTCGGCTATCGGTATACCTGGCCAAACCTCGTGCCGGGCCGAGCCAAGCCCGAGCCAAAAAACATGGGCCTGATCCCGGCCCGGCCCGGCCATCGGGCCTAGTTTTTGGGCCAAAGCCTGGCCCGAACACGCAAAAGCCCGCTGGGCCTCGGGCCTCGGGTCGGGCCCCTTCAGAAAACTGCAAAAATGACGGGCCTGGGCCCGGCCTGGCCAGGCCATCGGGCTCAAAATCTAGGCTCGAGCCCGGCCCGAGAGCAGCGTCGGGCCGGACCGGGTCGGGCTTTTTCGGGCCGGGCTGCCCATGGCCAGGACTAGCTGTCAGCCATGGCGGAGCAGCTCCTCTGTGCCAGATCCTGTGAGGGAGAAGAAGGGAGGAGGGGGGCGGTGACGTCGGCGAGCCCGCGCCCTGGGGTTGGGGCTGCGGCGGTGGTCGGACATGGGCTCCGCCCAGAACCGCCGCTCACCTTGGGCCGTCGGCCATGGCGGAGCAGCTCCTCTGCGCCAGATCCAGTGAGGGAGAAGAAGGAAGGAGGGGGGGTGACGTCGGCGAGCCCGCGCCCTAGGGCTTGCGGCGGCGGCAGCGCGGGCCTTGGGCACTGCCCATTGTCCGGCTCGCTTGGTGCTGCTACTGCTATGCGCTTGCCTGTGTTCTGTTGTGCTTGTCCGCTTCATGTGTTGCTGCGTTGAGTGCATCGTGTGTCCACCGCATGTCCGCTAGGCGGATAGATGACTCATACGAACAAAAAGTAAACAAAATCCGTGTTCATTTAGGTCCCTGCGTTCGAGTTGCTCTCAAGGACTTTGCCTCAAAAATAAAAATAAACCCACTGTCAAGGATCGAAAATTCAGCAATGGCCAACATATTTGAATGTGGCCGTCAACCGTTTTTTTATTCTACCTTACCCCCAAAACCCTCGGATAAAGTGCTAGTCCGAAGAAAAAAGGCGCTAGTATGATACTGAAAAAGGACGGATGCAAGTTGCCAAGTGCCCAAGTTGACCATTATTGTACAAGGCCAACCAGCAAGGCATCATCAGCAGTGACGCCAGAGCCGCCTCCTTCTCCGCTGCTTCAGTTTTCTTGGAGCATATATACATACAGCATTGACTTGCTGAATGGTATAGATCAGTCCAAACCAGCTCAAATTAACTCGCGAGCACACACGACGAACCGAATATATCAGTCGTCGAAGCGTAAGCCAGTGTAAGCACACATGGAGCAGCAGAAGCAGGACGCCGCCGAGGACGTGGTCATTGTCGGCGCCGGCCTCGCCGGTGTCGGCGTCGCCCTGGGACTCCACAGGTACGCCGGCACACCAGTCACATCTCCACAGAGGCAGAGACGACTCACATGCTCTCTGAATTCGTCGTGAACGCTAGCCAGCTTCTTCATTTGTGTTGTGTACATGTGGCATGTCGGCTTCACTAAACAAGGGTCGCTGGATGAATGCAGGAAGGGCGTGCGGAGCGTGGTGCTGGAGTCGTCGCCGGCGCTCCGGACGTCCGGCTTCGCGTTCATGACATGGACCAACGCCTTCCGCGCGCTTGACGCCCTCGGCGTCGGCGACAAGATGAGGAGCCACCACCTGCAGGTGCAGGGGTACGTATACACTACAGCTCGATCTTGATCTGGATCTCCATCTTTTTCTGAAGCTTATCACGATCATACATATATCGAGTTAGCCGTGCTGACGGCGTACTGTTCATTTTTCTCCTCTCGAATGGATAGGGTGCGTGTCATGTCTCCGACTACCGGGCAAGTGGTGCGAGAGCTGGATCTCCGGGTGCAAGGAAAACTGTGAGATGTCCACTCCATTCACCATCGGATCAAACCCAAACTTGCTCTATTCTTGGGTGAATTCATCTGTTTGCTTCTTGATTAATGCAGGGGACCCCACGAAGCCCGGTGCGTGCAGCGGAACGTGCTGCTCCAGGCGCTGGAGGAAGAGCTTCCGGCAGGCACCATCCGCTACAACTCCAGGATCGTCTCCATCGACGACGACAAAGAAAAAGACGGCGGCGGCGATGCCAAGATCCTGCATCTCGCCGACGGCTCGACGCTCCGAGCAAAGGTGCTGATCGGCTGCGACGGGATCAACTCGGTGGTGGCCAGATGGCTGGGGCTCGCCAAGCCGCTCGACTCCGGGCGCAGGGCCACGCGGGGGCACGCCAAGTACTCCGACGGCCACGGGTTCCAGCCCAAGTTCATGCAGTTGAGCGGCAACGGCTTCCGTGCCGGCCTGGTGCCCTGCGGCGACACGGACGTGTACTGGTTCCTGACGTGGTCACCTTCCTGTCCGGACGGCAAGGAGGACGTCGACCAGAGCCCGGCGGAGATGAAGCAGTTCGTCCTGGCCAAGCTGCGGAGCATCATGGCACCAGACGAGGTTCTGGATGCGGTCGAGAGGAGCGAGATGAACGACGTCCTCGTGGCGCCGCTGCGGTACCGCCCGCCGCTGTCGCTCCTGTTCGGGAGCATCAGCAAGGGGAACGTGTGCGTCGCCGGCGACGCGCTCCACCCCACGACGCCGGACCTGGCGCAGGGCGCGTGCATCGCGCTGGAGGACGCGGTCGTCCTCGCGCGGTGCCTCGGCGACGCGATGGCCGGCGACGGCGACGGAGATGAGACGATCGAGGCGGCTCTGCGCCGGTACGCCGGGATCCGGCGGTGGAGGAGCGCGCAGGTGATTGCGGCGTCCTACATGGTGGGGCGTGTGCAGCAGAGCGAGCACGCCGTGGTGAGATTTGCGCGCGACAGGCTGCTGTCAGGGGTGCTCGCCAAGGGGCTCCTCATGATGCCCGACTACGACTGTGGCACGCTTTGACTGCCAGTGCGAGGGGTCTCGTTCTGGCAGAAGCCATTTGTAAAGCAGTCTCCTAAAATCTTAGTCGAACAAGTCTAAGTCGATTCTCTAGTCGTTTATATTCGTGAGATCCTACATTAAGATATATGTAAAAAAGTCATTTTACATTTTATTCTTATAGAGGCGCATCTGCCTCCCGGGTCGCTCCTCCAGGCGACTCCGGAGGCCTTCCCAGCCGCCACTCGAGAGGCCACCCGATCCTCCCTTCCTCCCTCCCGCACCACAGGGGTGGCGGGGCCCCAACATGCATGGAGGTGCGGCCGATCTAGAAGCGGCGGCGATGGCTTCGACGGCGGCGGCGGTCGGCCCTGCCTCGGGCCACGGACGGCTGCTGCGGCGGCTGGCCTGGATCGGGCGGCGGCGCGATGCGGTCTTCGGCAGCATGTCATCTGGCTTTAGATCGACGAAGGCGTCGAGGGCCTGGTGGACTGCTTGGCGGCACATGGCAGATCTGTTCTGGCCGGTGTAGCTAGTGGTGGTGGTCATCTTCTTCGTCGAAGGTGGCCGGCCAGAGGCTTGCTGATTTGATCTCGAGATCCATCATCCAGTCCCGGCTGCGAGTTGGGGAGACATGGTTGCCGGTGAAAACCGAGCCGACGACAGGCGATGGCGGCGTTCTACGCCGTTACTTTGATGAAGGTATCGTCGTGTAACTACTGGCGACCCACTCGTACTCCTCCGGGGGAAACCCTAGGACCTGGTGTTCCAGATCGGGCGATGGCGGCACTGCGGTGCCGTTTCTCTATTGGGAGCATCCTTTGTGGAGCGGCTTCGTTTTGCACGGAGCTTCGGTGGAGATGTCAAGTCATGCCTGGCCGACAGGTGCTACGCTTTGTCATGCCCGGTCGGCAGGTGCTACGCACGACAAATCTTCCAAAGACTTCAAGCTGCGTCGGCTGGTGGTACTTAAGAGTATGGTGCTGAGGTGTATCAGTGGCGACCGCGACGTGCTCAGTTGTTTGCACGCAGGGAGGAGGTGTCGTTGGGCGCCATGGTGGCGTCAATGATAGCTGGACCGATCAAAGTTGATGCATCAGTACAGTTCTGAAGATGGAGCGGTGGCAGTTGGCGGCGGCGGCCTATGAGAGCACGCCGGACCGGTGTGACCCATGCCCGGCAGGCGTCCTGGATGGGACCTCAGGTCTTAGATGTTAGGTTTGGCTGCGATGTCTGTTTGGTATTAGGCCCAGGCTATCTGCGCCCCTTCATCAACTGGATAATTGTAGCGACAGTTTGTTGCTTAGACGATGGCTTTAGTTTTACTATTGTATTATTTTGTAAGGTCGTGTGAGAATAATTAATAAAGTGACCGTATGCATCGCCCAGATGCAGAGGCCGGGGGTCAACCTCCTTTAAAAAACATTTTATTCTTATATGTTATGTCATTTGAATAAGACTTGAATGTTAGTGTTATACTTTGGCAATGCCAAATGACTCTAAAATGGTGTTTGAAATTCTCGGAACAATACAAACACACGACTTTTGCAATGCGTCCTATATTGGCAGCGGGAGAAACTGAAGTGGGCTGTACTCTTCTTATTGTTCGTTAGCTCGGAACAATACAAACACACGACTTTTGCAATGTGCCCTATATTGGCAGCGGGAGAAACTGAAGTAGACTGTACTCTTCTTATTGTTAGATAGCCCATCGTGTTCATAGGCAGCGTCTCTGTCATGTGGGCTGTGAGCTTGTCATGGAGGGAAGGAGATGGATGGCGACGAGAGCAAGAACAAGGTAGGTTTTTTTTAACCTGGAGAACAAGGTAGTACTATTTGTAGAGTATAAACGTCGGAGTTTTTTTTTCTTTTGTCGCTCCGCAACAACACATGGGTATTTCGAAACATGACAAATACATAAACCTGAAAAACATCAAAGTACGTGAACGGCGGCTTATTTAGTTAGATTAGCAGCGACCCGGTCCACCGCCAAGAGTAGGTAGCATCTCATCACACACCATACGCTGCTTACAGTGAGTGAGGTGCACATATGTCTCCCCTCCCTGGCCTAAGCTCAGACGTCAGACCAGGTGACCTTGAACTCCCCAATCGACTCCTTGAGCCCCAGCGCCTTCCAGACCGCCGGCGACCCGTCCACGGCGTTGTTCGGGCACGGGGGCTCGAAGTTGTGCTCCGCGTCGCACCCGTTCACCGAGTCGCACTCGTCCACCACCTTGGCCAGCACCGACCGCCCGTTTCCGTTGATACGGATCATCTTGTTGCACCTGCGCGTGCCGTCCAGGCGCAGCCACCCCGAGGACAACGCCACCACCCGCGCGCTGTCCGGGTGGAACTTGTTGTCGCAGAAGGACTTGCCTCCCCCGTCTCCTCCGGCCGCGAAGCTGTTCAGCGTGAGGATCGCCGGCGTCTTCGCGGACACCGGGGGCGAGCACTTGAACTGCGGGTAGCGGTGGCCGGAGGCGCAGCAGTCGGAGCCGTGCTCCGGGTTGCACTTGCCGGCCTTACCCTGGAGGAAGCCGCTGATGTGGCATTTACCGCCGCCCCCGCCGGCGCCGGGCCGCTTTGCATGCTTGTGCGTGAGGCTGATGGCCCCGGAGACGCCATGGACGTGGAGGAGGAGCGACAGGACCTGCAAGAGAGCAAGCACGGCCAGCAGCTTCCCGTTAGCCATGTTTGTCACTTGCCTGCAACCTATACGTCGTCTCTGACTCTCTGTGTGTGTGCAGGTACGCGTCGATCAACCTCCTTTATATAGAGCCCAATGAACAGCAACTGCTATGCATGTTGTTTTCACCGGGCGTGTTAATTCAGCCCGATTTCTTCGGTTTCGCCACCCCCAGCTGGTCGCTTGGTGTTACGCCTGTAAATTCGGGCGATTAAAATGCCGCGTGTCCATCACAGTTTTGTTTGCGAGCCAGCCGCCAGCCACCAACCTTTTTTTGCCGGAGAAGGCTAAAAATGTTTTGTTACCCACAAGGGTGCAGACATTTCTCAATATCCGAGCGAGTGAGATTCCAAGGTATATGCAGTTAACTAGGTTGAGACTGTTTGTATCTACTCCCTCCGTTTCGAATTACTTGTCTTAGATTTGTCTAGATACGGAGGTATCTAGCACTAAAATGAGTCTAGATACATCCGTATCTAGACAAATTCAAGACAAGTAATTCGGAATGGAGGGAGTAGTGTTGTCGTTTCCTAGCTAAGTTGAGAGTATTTGTATCGAGTGTTGTCGTTTCCTACTATCTTGTATCTGGATGGAATATATGTTCACACTCATTTGTGGCGTTCCCCGAGTTCTCTGCAACTCCTCCGCAAATGCTATTTCTCGCCTGGTGCGAGTCGTAATACATCTCGCCGACGACCCATGTGCCACTGGGCTGGCCCAATACTGTTGCTGCACGCGAGTTATTTTTCTATTTTTTTTCACAAAGATGCTAAAATCATACGAAACTCTAGCATATGAAGATAAATTAAATTGAAGAATATTCTACCAAAGACAAATAACTTCTGCATGAAATAATACAAAGTCTCCATATCATGTATCTAGCTAATAGTTTTTTATAGTCTGAAATGCCATAACAACACAACAACATCACCCTTCTAGTTTATATTCTACATGTCCGCGCCGGGCGACTCGGGGGACCCTACCGCCCCAGCCGTCGGCCACCCCTCGCTGACCTTCCTCCCCCCGCCGCCGCCGGAGGAGGTCGTCCCACGGCAGACGGCGGCGGCAGGGCGCTCCTGCCTGTTTCTTTTTCATTAGCCTGGGCACTCTTCACCGATCCAGTCGTCTCGGATCTGATCTAGGCTTGCGCTTCAGTCGGCGGCCGGATAAAGTCTACGTGCACAATCATACCCCAGGGCATGTATGCATGTACATGGGGCAGGATGCATTAGACCTGCCAAATCGGAAGGCCACGACGCAGCAATGCGGTGGCCAGATCGTGAGGACAACGACACAGGACGGCGGTGGCCGGATCGTGAGGCCGACAACACAGGACGGAGGTGGCCGGATCGTGAGGCCGACGACACAAGATGGTGGCGGTCAGATCATCAGAGCACCGGCAGCTGCTCGTGGACACGGGTCTGGTCCACACGACGCCATGTTGCGACCGGACCGAGTTCATGGGTTTTGTGGAGTCCGCGGTGTCGCCGGCAATCTGCCGTCACAGCACATGGACCGCCGGGTGATGAGCCACTCGTGGACGTACGTCTGGTCCACACGACGCAGAGTTGCGACCGGAGTGAGTTCGTGGGTGCCAGAGGTGTCCGTTGAGTTGCCGGCAATCAACTGCCGCAACACATGGACCGTCGGGCGCCAAGAGTGATAGTCCCCAACAACAGGCTCAAGAGGGACATTACATGGCAGGTTTGCTTTGCGGGGTTGGTGCGGCTAAGCTCCTTAACCGGATCTCCGCACCAGCAATCGGCTTAATTTTCTGTCGCTGTACTCGATCATTCTTATGGACCTATCACACTCCGATTTGTCGGCACCATGAGGTACGCCAAGGCATATTTACCAGCAATTACCGTGGTGCTAACAATGATGGGGAATCTTAAGATGGTTTTACCGGATCAAATGACCAATGGATCTCGATGGCTCATGTGGAGTTTGAGATTTCAAGTGACGACGGAGGCGAGTTTGGTTGTGGTGAAGATTGTGGACCAGATGATCGGCGTTTTGCAGGAGTACCGGCTAGCAGGCGCGACAACACATGTGGACTTCTTATTGGTGGTGCTCTTTGGGCACAAAGTCTCGACTTCCGGTATGAAAACCCTTGGTCCGACCTTCACTGGTTGTACCTGGCAATGGCGGATCTCTATTCGTCTCCTTGTTGGAGGCATTGCTTGGAGTTCAGTCAGACTTTCTTCAGGGTGAAAACCCATGATCTGTGCTCAGGCGACGACTGTGTTGGTGCACGGTTCCTTCTTGGAGGCGTCGTTCTTGGAGAACCTTTTTTGCAGTCCTTGTGTGGTCTCTAGTGGCGGTAGTTCCTCCTACTTCGCTGATCTGTTTGATGTTTTTCTTTTCTTTTTTTTTTGGTTGTGTGCATCCTTAATGTCTCGACGAGCTCTTGACATTATGTTGTTCCAGAGGCAGAGTGTAATTGATATTCGATTGATATTAATATATTTCCATTATCGAAAAACAGATTTATATTTTTATAGACACGGTAGAAGACAAATGCTCACATACACTCACCCCTATGAACGTTCACACACACATCCTATCACTATAAGCACCTCCGAAATACTTAGCCGCACAACATCTTGAGATTAACAAAGTCATCACAAACGCCAAATAAATTCCCACAAGAAATCTAACCATCCGAGGTATCCTCAGTTCACTAAAAAAACTTACTTTAGTGGCTTGAAATTAAAATAAAGTACTCTAAGAGCTCGGGAGCCAGCGATCCCACTGCGCCTATCCCTCAATTTCTCCAACCAAGTGAGCCGTAATCTGTAACTTATCAAGTTTAGCTTAGCCTCTTCCCGTATCTATATGGCCGGCGGTGGAAAATGAAAAGAAATTGACCAGCTCACCTCGGGCAGTCAGACGCAAACACTTGATCATGTTCACTCAGTTTCGAGGCAAGGCATGGGCCATTTGCTTCAAAAGAAAAAGAGATGCATGGGCCATTTGTTTGTTTACTTGCTTGGATGCAACCTGCATCATCAGCAGTGACGCCATTCTCCTCTGCTTCTTTTTCTTTTCTTCAAGCAAAGGATACCCTTTCTCCGATTTCATCTCATCTCATCTCATCTCATCGAGGCTCCCCCTTGCTGATCGAGGCTGCAGACATATTTATATATATACACACACTCACCAGGCATGCTCGATTTGCTCAACGGTCAACGCCTTCCCAGTGCACCACTGTTCAGCTCAAGTCTATCGAGCAAACCATAATCCTTCAGTCAGTCAGCCAGCCCCATAACTCCATAAGCCATGGTAAACATGGTGGAGCAGCAGGACGCCGGCGAGGACATCGTCATCGCAGGCGCCGGCGTGGCAGGCCTCGCCGTCGCCCTGGGCCTCCACAGGTAAAGCAGAGCCACCTCCTCCAGCCTGTACATACATACATATGTCTGCATCTCTGCATCCTGAATTGATCAGATGGGGATGATGAACCGCAGGAAAGGCGTTGGGTGCGTGGTGCTGGAGTCGTCGCCGGTGCTCCGGACTTCCGGGTTCGCGATCGCCGCATGGACGAACGCCTTCCGCGCGCTTGATGCCCTTGGGGTAGGCGACACCATTAGGAGTAAACACCTGCAGATCCAGGGGTGCGCTTGGTTCAACTTCTAATCACTCGACTTCCCATCAATTTTTGTAGTTGGACTTAATTAGTTAGATGTTTTCCTTCCGTAGGGCGTGTGTCATGTCTCCGACAACAGGGGACGTGGCGCGAGAGATTGATCTCCGGGTGCAAGGAAAATGGTAAGACACGGATCCATAATCTCTAATCTGAATTGCGGACTTGGTTCCAAGCCGTGGAATAGAGCTACTCTGTTCTTCGTGGACTAATCCTTGACGATGCAGCGGACCCCATGAAGCCCGGTGCGTGCAGCGTAACGTGCTGCTCCATGCACTGGAGGAAGAGCTTCCGCCAGGCACCATCCGCTACTCCTCCAAGATCGTCTCCATCGACGACCAAGACGGCGACGGCGACGGCGATGCCAAGATCCTCCATCTCGCCGACGGCTCCATTCTCCGTGCAAAGGTACTGATTGGCTGTGATGGGATCAACTCGGTGGTGGCGAAATGGCTGGGGCTCGCCAAGCCGTCCGACTCGGGGCGCAGGGCCACGCGGGGCCACGCCAAGTACCCCGACGGCCATGGCTTCGAGCCCAAGATGCTGCAGTTCAGCGGCCAGGGCTTCCGCGCGGGCTTGGTCCCGTGCAACCACACCGACGTCTACTGGTTCTTCACATGGTCTCCTTCTCCTACTCCGGGCGGTAAGGATGACGCCGAGCAGAACCCGGCGGAGATGAAGCAGTTCGTGCTGGCCAAGCTCAGAAGCATCAAGGCTCCTCCCGAGGTGCTGGAAGCGGTCGAGAGGAGCGAGATGAACGACGTCCTCGTGGCGCCGCTGCGGTACCGTCCCCCGCTGTCGCTCCTGTCCGCGAGCATCAGCAAAGGGAACGTGTGCGTCGCCGGCGACGCCCTCCATCCGACGACGCCGGACCTGGCGCAGGGCGCGTGCGTCGCGCTGGAGGACGCGGTCGTCCTCGCGCGGTGCCTCGGCGACGCCATCGTCGGGACGGAACGGGAGTCGGTGGAGGCGGCTCTGCGCCGGTACGCCGGGATCCGGCGGTGGAGGAGCGCGCAGGTGATCGCGGCGTCCTACATGGTGGGGCGTGTGCAGCAGAGCGATCACGCCGTGGTGAGGTTTGCGCGGGACAGGCTGCTGTCCGGGATGCTCGCCAAGGGGCTCCTCATGATGCCGGATTTCGACTGCGGCACGCTGTGAACTGTGGGAGCTGTAACTTAATACTACAATATACTTTTCCTTAATCATCCAGATCAAAAACATAGATTTTTGTCCCAGCTTTGCTAGACAACGATCAAAATAGTCTGTGTGCCGGATCAATTTATGTATGTATATATTCCAAGATGGAAGCAATACGATACCTTTCTTTCTGGATAAACCATTTAAATCAAATACCTACCTTCAACTAAAATAGGCATGCTAAGGGCATCTCCAGCCCTTCCCCTAAACTTGTTTTTGAACACATTACAATCAAAGATGTTCACATACACGCACGCGGTCGTCGGGATGAAACCATCAGAAGCAGCACACTTTGAAGTAGGCTAGCGAGTCCTCCTCCGTCATCGTTGCCTGACCCGGCGTCGGAGTTGTCGTCGTCGGGCTTGGGACGACGGAAGGTGGAGATGTCGCGGCAGGGCTTCTCGGCGGCCGCCTAACGCTCGCGGATGATCCGCTCCGCCTCCTCCTGCCTCATGCGCAGTGCGTCCACGGCCACCGAGGACGTGGGCTAGGGGCGAGGGTGGCGGTCGTTGGAGGCGTCATCGTAGGCAGCTGCGGCAATCTCGACGAGGGACCATTCCTCACTGTACCTGGACATCTCCCCGTCGAGGCGACGGAGATGGCGCGTGGCCGTCTTCGACGTCGTCACGAAGTGCTCCAGGGCCTAGGCATACGTTAGGTTTGGGTCCGCCATGATGTGTGGCGGCGGAACCTTCGAGTCCGTGAACTTGGATCGGCGCGTGTCGTTGTGGCTTCCCATCGGCGTTGTTGTCGGTCAGCGTACTCCTGCACCATCATGGTGCGCTGGGACGACGACAAGGAGCCGTCGCTGAGGAGGTAGTGCAGAATGCATCCGCACGCATTGGGCAGGGCGGCGGCGAGCAACGCTCCTCCTTCATGACACGCCAGGGGGGTGGCGAGAGCCACTACTCCTTGATGCGCCGGGGCGGCGGCGAGAGCCGCTCTTTCTTGACACGGCGTCCAATTTGTGAGCCGCGGCTATGGAGAGCGTGGAGTGGATGCCGGCTCCGACTTCACGGGGAGGAGCACCCCCGGTGGCAGAGCTGGGCCGTTGGTGTAGATGACGGAGCGATGGAGCATCAACTACATCTGCTCCTCGAACTCCGCGTTCATGCGGGCGTAGACCTGACCTGGCACCGCCGATGCGGACTACGGCGGTGGCGACTGCTGGTTCTCCTCGTCACTGGAGGAGATGACGATCTCCGCCCGCGTCGAGTCGCTGCCAACCGACGAGAACGACAACCCCGGAGTTTGAGGGTGGCGTCTCCACGAGCCGCCAGATCCCGCCCCAGAACCGACTGCCAGTGCCGATGCCTAGGACTTGCCCATCGACGGAGATGTGAAGGGTGATGGACGGGAAGGATCGAAGGAGGAGGCTGCGATGTGGACGGCGCCGGAGCGCGGCTTAAATAGCCTCGGTGAGGCCATGTGAAGGGCCAATCAGCCGCTTCAGTGCGGCGCAGTGGTCGGTGTTGGTTCCTCGGGAACCTGCATTAGCATTGAAGCGGCGGCTATCGGGAGGTCGCGTCGGTCAGCGCCGCCCTCCCTCCCTCCCTCCGATCACATCGCGGCATAAATGCCGGCCTCCGCTTGCTCTAGGATTGCACGAATGCGGCGGTAAGCGACACATGCATCGAAAGAAAAGCGTGGGAGAGGCGGTGACGGGTTTTTGATGGGGCAGGGCGGTCAGAAACGGGATTGAGAGCAGTCCGGACTCTTGAAAACCTACCCCACTTTTGTCTTCGGTTTGCGAAAGTAATTACGTTTGGCCCATGCCGCGGACCGATAGAGTATCACGTTGGATGACTTCTATAGTCCAAACAGCAGGGTCCAAACGATTACAGAAGGTGTACGGGTTGGCCTTGGATGCAGTAAGTTCCTCAACTTTGTCCTTTTTTTTTTGAAAACTTCAGCTTTGTGTAGATACATGAATAGAGAACTGAATGGTTCACTCCGCGGCGGTGTGGCCCAATACGTACTACTTGCTCCGTTTTTAAATATAAATCTTAATTGAGATTTTAATATCAATTACATACATAATATGAACTACATACAGATACATACTGTATCCGTACATGTTTATATTAATCTATACTATTTATAAAAGAGCAAACATTATCTTCTCTAAGTGCACCCCACAAAATGTACACGGATATATTATTATCGCTTGATTAGTCACTCTAAACTCAATCTAATGGCTAGCCTTAATCTAATATATTCTCTGTGTGCACTTAGCAATTTACATTGACTGGCCGTACTCCACCGCGAAGAAAAATATGAAAGTCCACGCCTGGCCAATTAGGAAACTATAATCAGGGACACATCCTATTAAGAAATTAATCATGGGCTCATCTAATTATTAGGAAACTAATCATAAAGGCATCCTATTATTAGGAAACCAATCACGGGCGCATCCTATTATTAGGAAAATAATCACACGCATCCTATTAGAAAATTAATCACGGACACATCTAATTATTTGGAAACTAATCACAGACGCATCCTATTAGATAATGGATCACGAACGCATCTTGTAAGGGCATATCTATCCCTAAGGTGTTTTGGTGATTGATGACAATGTGTTTGCGGACTAATCGTGTGCCTTGAGTATCCCAGACATTTCATCGCTAGGCACAAGACGGTTGAGTGCCCCTCGAAGACTGTTGAAGACGGCGTCTTTTTTTCGTTTTTTGGTGGACTTGAGTCCTAGGAAAGCCGTACTATTAAGAGGGGGTCCGCGTTGGAAAGGTTTGGTGGAATCATCACGTACACGTCTCCTTCTTGTCCCCTCCTTTTTCCCTTGGAGCTTCCTCCGTTTTCTCGCTATGATAGCCTGGCTTATTAGGGATGATAGACTACTCATATCAATAAGGAATTCCTTCTTTTCCGGGAGCCCATTCGGAAAGAACTCCAAAGTTAAGCGTGCTCAGCTTGAAGTAGCACCAGGATGGGTGACCGACCGGGAAGTTGCTCCCGGGTGCGCATGAGTGAGGACAAAGTGCGCAGAAAAGGCTAGTATTGATCTGTGGGGCCAGTCTAGATCCCGCCAGGAGTAACGACCACCGGCGGGTGTGTCCATGGCGTTACAAGTTGGTATCAGAGCCGACCCTCGCGGTTACACGGATGGTTGCGGACAGGTGCGTGGTCATGTTGTTCATGACGTTTGTGGCCCGTCGTGGCACACGGCATGGCACATGTACTGGACTGGAAGCACAGACGTATGTGCCAAGAAGGAACGTTCCTGTGGCCTGACGAGGACGTCGATTCCTCTGAGTGGGGGTGTATGTGATAGCTTGGCTTATTAGGGATGATAGGCTACTCATATCAATAAGGAATTCCTTCTTTTCCGGGAGCCCATTCGGAAAGAACTCCAAAGTTAAGCATGCTCAGCTTGGAGTAGCGTCAAGATGGGTGACCGACCGGGAAGTTGCTCCCGGGTGCGCATGAGTGAGGACAAAGTGCGCAGAAAAGGCTAGTATTGATCTGTGGGGCCAGTCTAGATCCCGCCAGGAGTAACGACCACCGTCGGGTGTGTCCAGGGCGTTACACTCGCCTCCCTGGTTCTGGCTGCTGAGTTGGGTCACGGTAGTACTGCTCACAGGAAAGCGGTAGTACCGTAGGCATCAGTGGTAGGACCGTGCGGTGGCGCGGTAGTACCGCTCCCCTGAATCTGCACTACCGCTGCCCACCAGGCTAGTGCCGCTCCTTCGCGGTAGTAGGGGCGGATGTAATTTTTTACATCCGCACCTACCGCGGTAGTACCGCTTTCGCTCCGCGGTAGTACAGCGCTATGCTGTCAAGCAGTAGTACCACCCCTCGGCAGTACAACTGTGTCGGGTTTTTGCTTATTCCGTTTCTTTGCGGAAGTAGGCACGGATGTTTCCTTCCCCCTGGCTAGGGGATTTCTGCCTTGCGGTAGTACCGCATGGAGGCGTGGTAGTATCGCGCTTGCGGAAGTACCGCCCTTAGCTCCTGCGCGTCAGATCTGACCTTGCTGTCGCTGGGGTTGCGGCAGTACCGCGGGCTAGTACGGTAGTACCGCATAGCCGTGCGGTAGTACCGCTTAGTAGCAAGCGGTAGTACCGCGTGGCCCTGCGGTAGTACCGCTGGCCTGGCGCGGTAGTACCGCTGGCCGCGGGCTGGTTGGTGGGTAACGGTTGGATCTTTGTCCTACACTATATAAGGGGTCCCCTTCTTCCCCGTTGACTCATCTCTTCCAACCCCAAACTCCATTATTGCTCTAAGCTCCATTTTCGCTCGATCTCACTCCCTAGCCAATCAAACTTGTTGATTTGTTCGGGAGTGGTTGAGAAGGCCTCGATCCACACTTCCATCAAGAGAAATTTGATTCCCCCACTAATCCCTTACGGATCTTGTTACTCTTGGGTGTTTGAGCATCCTAGACGGTTGAGGTCACTGCGAAGCCATAGTCCATTGTGGTGAAGCTTCGTGGTGTCGTTGGGAGCCTCCAATTGAGTTGTGGAGATTACCCCAACCTTGTTTGTAAAGGTTCGGTCGTCGCCTCCAAGGGCACCAATAGTGGAATCACGACATCTCGCATTGTGTGAGGGCATGAGAAGAATACGGTGGCCCTAGTGGCTTCTTGGGGAGTATTGTGCCTCCACACCGCTCCAACGGAGACGTACTTCCTCTCAAAGGGAAGGAACTTCGTCAACACATCCTCGTCTCCACCGTCTCCACTCTTGGTTATCTCGTGCCTTTACTTGTGCAAGCTTATTTGTTTCATATCATTTGCTTGCTTGTGTTCCTATCCTTGTTGCATCATATAGGTTGCTCACCTAGTTGCATATCTAGACAACCTACTTTGATGCAAAGTTTAAATTGTTAAAGAAAAGCTAAAAATTATTAGTTGCCTATTTACCCCCCCCTCTAGTCAACCATATCGATCCTTTCAATTGGTATCAGAGCCTCGTCTCTTTATTAAGGACTTTACCGTCCGAAGAGTATGGTTGATACCGTAGATGGTGTGGAGGAACACTCCGGTGCGAATCTGACCTCGTCTACGGGCGATGGGGGAACCTCGGTCTCTCGTGAGGAGTTCAATGTGGCCTTGGAGACATTGAAAACCTCCATGATGACCAAGGTTGAAAGCATGTTTACTAAGTTCCTTGAGGGGCTTAAACTATCCACCGCACCGTTGAAAGTGGGTGATCCCACTGACAAGATGACGGATGCTATCTCCGTTAAAGGGGAAGCTAGTAGTGAAAAGGCTCCTTCTTCTAGTGGTAAAAATGGCACCGGCATCTTTGCTCATGTGGAACCACCACTTGTTTATGGTGGACCGGTTCCTTCCACTCATTTGAATCATGCCGGTCCTCCCCCTAAGATTGTGAAAAATGAGGACTTTGATTCTTGGGTTTACCACTTTAAACGTCATTTAAATCATGTGAACACTAACCTTTGGAGAATCATTGAAGAAGGTTTCTATCCGCATGATCCAAGCAACTTCACTCCTCGAGAAGCCGCGGATAATCAATTCAATGAGAATGCTCTTTTCATCATTCAAGATGCAATTCCACCCGAAGACCTACCTCATCTTCGGCCCGTCGCCTTGGCCAAAGACGCATGGCATTGTGTTGTCTCTCTCTACCGGGGAAGCGCAAGCATTCAACGCTCCAACTATGAAGTGGTGCAAAATGAGGTCGATGAGTTTGCAATGAAAGAAGATGAAGAACCTCGTGAGCTTTATCGGAGAGTAACCAAACTCGTGGTCTCACTACAAGATCACGGGAGCAGGGACACGGATGACAATTGGATCAAGCGCAAATTCCTCAAGGCAATGATGCCCTACCACAAGGCCATGTCCTCTGTCATCCGTCAAAGACCGGACTTCCACACTTTGACCTCAAGCGAAGTGTTGGATGAGTTTGTGGCCATGAACATTTTGGACAAGACTGCCGATAATGCGGTGCTTCGTTCTCAAAGGGCAAAGAAGCCCAACCTTGCATTGAAGGCCAAGCTCACCGTTGAAGAAGAATAAGAGGAAGAAGAGGAAGAAGAGGAGAGCAACCCCAAAGATACAAAGTATGCATATCATGAACACATGGAACTCGCTTCAAGGCAATTTTGGAGCAAGAAAAACTCGAGGCCAAACTTTAGCAAAAAGAACTCAAGTAGCACGAAGAGCAAGCAACGTGTAAGGAATTGCTACAATTGTGGCAACGTGAGTCATTTTGTTTAGGAGCGCCCGTATGAGAAGAGGGAAGACAATGGTGGAAAGCTCATCCGGAAGGACAAGGCCAAGTCATTCCCAACAAGAGCAACTTCACCAAGAAGACTCCTCCCAAGGCATTGGTGGTACAATAAGAGTACAATGAGGATGATGACGATGATGAAGGTGATGAGTCGGTTGCCATGGCCTCCGTTGCCATTGCGACGACTCCACAGGTGTCTCTCTTCTACTCACCCAACGAGAGCATCACCGCCAAGTGCCTCATGGCTAAAGCCACCAACAAGGTAACCCCCAACATCAAAACTACCATCATTAATCATCCTTCTCCGACGGATAGCATTAATGAACTTGATGGAGCTAATGTGGAGGCAAATGAGTTTGAGGACTTTATGGGCAAACTTAAGGGAAAATCCAAGAAGCACTTTGTTGCTCTCTTGGAACAACTTGGTGAAGCCAATGACATGATCGAGGCTCACGAAGACACCATCACTAAGATGGAAGGGCATAGTCGTGACTATGCCGATGAGATTTCGGATCTTTCCAATGCTCTTGAGGAAGAGCGTGGTCTTCGTTTGGCTCTTGAGGAGTCACACAACGTTGATCATGCTAAGTTAAAGAAAGATTATGATCATGTCCTCATTGTTTCTCATGTGCTAAACTCCGAGAAGGCCGAACTTGAGGTTGATCTTACTAGACTCAAAGATGAGTTTGATATACTTGACAAGGCTCACAAGGTCTTGAAGGGTGCTCATGCTATCCTCAAAGAGTCTCATGATCAACTTCAAGTAAAGCTAACCAAGGAAAAAGCCACTTTTCCTCGTATGATGTTAATTGATAATGCAAATGCTACTAACCCGTGTTGTAAGCATGTGCATCTCGTTGAGGAGAACGCTAAGCTAAAGGGGCAACTTGAGAGAGGTCTTGCGACTTGCATACAAGGCAAGAAGAACCTCAACGATCTCTTGATCAACCAAAAGGGAGTTGTGGCCAAGAAAGGAGTTGGGTACGTGCCCGACTCCAAGAACAAGAAGAAGAATGACAAGATCAAATGGCCTCCTCCCCTCATGCAAACCTTTGTGAAGGAGGGAGAAAGTGCCTCCGAGGAGAAGAAGAAGAACAATGCGAAGGGTGGCGTTGTCAAAAAGGGCAATGCCACTCCTCTCATCAAAGCCGGCGACTTTAATCCTTCTTATGTGTTATGCCATGCTAGTGATGGGCATGTCTATGCCAAATTCGTTGGTTCTCCTCATGAATACATTGAATGGTCTATTTGGGTTCCAAAGACCCTTGTTACTAACATCAAAGGACCCATTACCAAATGGGTACCTAAAACCAAGCATTAATCTCTGTAGGTGTTTGCTTCCGGTGGGGGATCATGGTTGCTCGATAGCGGAGCTATCATATGACCGGAAGCAAGGACTTGGTGGTGGACGTGCACAAGATTCCATCTATGCCCACCAATGTCGAGTGGGGTGACGCCTCATCCTCTAAGGTATTGGGACTTGGCAAGGTGATCATCTCTCATGATCTCACGATCGAGAAGGTCATGCTTGTTGAGTCCCTTGAATACAATTTACTTTCCGTTCGTCAACTTGCAATCATGGGCTTTGCCACTATCTTTGATATCGATACTGTGGCCCTCTTGTGGAGCAAGACTCTGAAAGTAGCCTTTGTTGGGCATGTCGAGAACGGTCTATATGTGATTAACTTTTTGGAGCGACCCACTAAGACCGCGACATGCCTAATGGCTAAAGTTGATGTGGGATGGCTTTGGCATCGCCGTCTAGCCCATGTAAATATGAGATCTTTGCAAAGTCTCCTCAAGGGGGACCATGTCCGTGGACTAACGAATGTTAGTTTTGCTAAAGATCGTGCTTGTAGTGCTTGTATCGAAGGAAAGCTACATGAGAAGGGTCACCCTCCCACGGCTATCATTTACTCAAAGAGGCCTTTGGAGCTCCTTCACATGGATCTCTTTGGGCCTCCATCCTTCGATAGTCTTGGGGGTAGGAAGTATTGCTTGGTGATTGTGGATGACTACTCAAGATACACTTGGGTGTATTTCTTCAAGAGGAAGAGCGAGCCCCAACAAACCGTCATTGACTTTGCAAATGAAGCACAACGTCAACACAATGCAAAGATCTTGACAATAAGAAGTGACAACGGCACCGAGTTCAAGAACTACACCTTGGATGAGTTTCTTAGTGATGAGGGGATCAAGCATCAATATTCCGCACCTTACACCCCTCAACAAAACGGTGTTGCGGAGAGGAAGAACCGGACATTGATGGATGCGGCAAGGACCATGATGGCGGAGTTCAAGTCTCCGTACAACTTTTGGACCGAAGCCATCAACACCGCGTGTCATGAATCCAATCGGCTCTACCTCCGCAAGGGCTTGAACAAGACTCCATATGAGATACTCACCGGTAACAAGCCCAACCTGAAGTACTTTCGGGTGTTCGGGTGTAAGTGTTTCATTTCTCAAGAAAGGTGTTCGGTTGTCTAAATTTGAGGCTAGAGCTTATGAGGGCATATTTGTTGGTTATGCTACAAACTCTCATGCTTACCGTGTCCTCAATAAATCCACGGGACTTACTGAGGAGACATGTAACGTGGAGTTTGATGAGAATAACGGCTCCCAAGTGGAGCAAAGTGGCGCTTGTGATGTAGGTGATGAAATCCCTCCTCAAGCCAGAAGAAGAATGGGTGTTGGCTTTATCCTACCCATTGAGGAACCCCTTGTGGCCGAAGGAGAAGGACAAAGCTCCACTCAAGTGGATCCATCACCAACCCAAGGCCCACACGCTTCCGAAGAACAACATGAAGGCCCTCATCCTCAAGAAGATGACCAAGGGCAAGATCATGCTCAAGACGGTGTTGACACATCAAGTGATGCCCAAGGTCAAGTTCTCTCCTCTAAGCAAGTTCAAGAACAAGAACAAGCTCAAGACGACACTCAAGATGATCAAGTGACCACTCCTCGTCTCACCCCCGAGGAGGAATTGGAGCATCGTGCCGCCAAGGTTGCTTCCAAGCTCTCCACCAAGGATCATCTCATAACGAATGTGCTTGGAAGCTTAAGAAAGGGGGTAAGCACTCGTAGACAATTAGCAAACTATTGTGAGCATCACGCATTTGTCTCTTGTGTCGAACCCCACAAGGTCTATGAGGCGCTAGAAGATCCGGATTGGCTCAATGCCATGCATAAAGAACTCAACAACTTCGAGCGCAACAAAGTGTGGAGATTGGTGCCAAGACCGACGGGGAACCACAATGTCATTGGAACCAAGTGGATATTTAAGAACAAGCAAGATGCCCATGGGATTATCATTCGCAACAAGGCTCGTTTGGTAGCACAAGGCTACTCCCAAGTCGAGGGTATCGACTACGGTGAAACCTTTGCTCCCGTTGCTTGTCTTGAATCTATTCGCATGTTGATTGCTTATACTTCTCATCATAACTTTAAGTTGCAACAGATGGATGTGAAGAGTGCTTTTCTTAATGGCCCCATTAATGAATTGGTTTATGTCAAGCAACCCCCTGGGTTCGAGGATCTCTACTTTCCCGATCATGTGTATCAACTTGATAAGGCACTCTATGGCCTTAAACAAGCCCCATGTGCGTGGTATGACCACCTTACCGAGTTGTTACAAGATCGTGGTTTTGAAGTTGGGCTAATCGACCCCACACTTTTTACTAAGAAGGTCAAAGGGGAGTTGTTTGTGTGCCAATTATATGTTGATGATATCATCTTTGGTTCCCCTAACAAAGCTTTCAATCAGGAATTTGCCGCTCTCATGACCTCAAAGTTCGAGATGTCTTCCATGGGAGAGTTGAAGTTCTTTCTAGGGTTCGAAGTGAAGCAAAGAAGAGAAGGAACCTTCATCAATCAAGCCAAATATACTCAAGACATGCTCAAAAGATTCAATCTAAGTGATGTCAAGCCGGCTTCCACTCCAATGCCCACCAAGTGCCAACTTGACATAGATCCCAATGGTAAAGCGGTGGATCAAAAGGTATATCGCTCCATGATAGGCTCTTTGCTTTACCTTTGTGCATCTAGACCGGATATCATGTTGAGTGTGGGAATTTGTGCATGGTTTCAAGATGCACCTAAGTAAAGTCACTATGTGGCGGTCAAACGAATCTTTTGATATTTGGCTCATACCCCAAACTTTGGCTTATGGTACCCAAGAGGAGCAAACTTCAAGCTTGTAGGGTATTCGGATTCCGATTGGGCGGGAGACAAAGTGGATAGGAAGTCCACTTCCGGAGGGTGCCAATTCCTTGGTTGCTCTTTGGTAAGTTGGTCTTCCAAGAAGCAAAGTTGTGTGTCTCTCTCGTCCACCGAAGCGGAGTATGTGGCGGCCGGTAGTTGTTGTGCACAACTCTTATGGATGAGGCAAACTTTAAAGGATTACGGTGTCATTTGTGACAAAGTGCCTCTTTGATGTGACAATGAAAGTGCCATCAAGATCTCTCTCAACCCGATGCAACACTTCAAGACGAAGCATATCGAGATCCGGTATCACTTCATCCGGGATCACATTAGGCGAGGAGAGATCGAGCTCAACTATGTCAACACTCATGATAACCTTGCAGATATTTTCATGAAGCCCTTGGATGAAGCAAGATTTCGCGAGTTAAGGCATGAGCTAAATATCATTGATTCAAGCAATGTTGCTTGAACCCTTGCACACCCCACCATACTCAACGTGTTGTCTTGTTTAGATGTAGGCATGGACATAGGGGGAGTGTTGTTCTCTCAATGAACTCTCCCTCCCCCCATTATGCATAAATTGATCAAGTCTTTCACATTAGCCATATTTGATGGTACTTGTGCTTCAAAGACGAGTTTTGGTCATGGACCCAAGGATAATTCTTCGCGGTGCCATACCAATTGACTCAAACATAGGTGGCTACGGCCACCGCCCTCTCTTTGGGGAGGTGGTGTCTCGTGGTTGTTTCGTTTTGTCGTGTGCCTTTCTGCCTTTGTGTGTTGCGTGGTCTTGTGGTGTCGTGTTGCCTCAGAGTGTTTGTGCAAAGACCCCGTTTTTCATGTGCTTGAAACGTGCATCTTTTTGAGCCCACGGTACTACCGCGGCTTGCCGCGGTACTACCGCCTTGAGAGGCACGGTACTACCGCGCCATAGCACAGTACTACCGCTCAGGTGCGGTACTTCGGAAGTACCGTGCCGAGCGGTACTACCGCGATGGGGCACGGTACTACCGCGCCGTCGAGGGAGCGTGGGGGTTATGACTCGGGCAGGGGAGTTCCAACTCCCCATACCCATTCACTTGTCTCTCTCCCCACGTCTCTCTCTCTCTTGCTCAAGAACGGCGCCGGAGGCCCTCGCCAGATCTCCATCTCCGGCCACTTTCCTCGGATTCCGATCGGTGGGATCGTTCCCCACCACTTCCTCTTGCCATGGACCAAGGTTTTTCCCCAAATCCCTCTTTTTCTTGGTTGTTCTCTCGCTTCTAGGTTTTTGGGGAGATGCTTGTTGTTCTTGAGATTTTAGGCCAAATCTATGCAAGAGTAGGATGTAGGAGATTCGTGTTGCGTAGGAATCATACTCTATATGTTGTCTCATGGTAGATTTGTCCAACCGTGGTACCGCCGCGGTTTTGCGGGCTTTTCTCAGATTTGAACTTGTTCGGATCTGACGCGGTGCGGTACTACTGTGTCTCATGTGCGGTACTACCGCCCGTCAGGTGTGGTACTACCGCGCTAGCTCGTGTGGTACTACCGCTCATCAGACGCGGTACTACCGCGCTAGCTGAGGCACTAAGCTCATACTACCGCTCCTAGACCCGGTACTACCGTGACCTTACACGGTACTACCGCGTCTAAGAGCGGTACTACTATCTTAGTTCCGCAGCACTTGGCAGTACTACCATAGGGGTCAAATCTTTCTCTAGGCAATTATCTTGTGTGCTTTCTGCATGTTTCTTTTGCTTTGTTGTGGTCTTTGCATTGATCCCTCTTGTTTGTCGTGGGTGTTTTGCGTTTTGTGTCTCAGGTGGTGGCTCTCGCCGTTCCAATCCTAGTCGTGACGCTGGCTCCAAGCGTCTGCACAACCCCCAAGATGAAGCCCCAGAGGGCTCCAATGGCCCCAAGCGCAATGTCAAGACCACTGCCAGCAAGCAAAAGGAACCTGCTAAGGGCATGGACGAGATTTCAGTCTCTGAGTATGTCGAACGCCGGAGGATCAATCCCTATGTGAATCCTCGGGCTATCCTCAAAGGCACCGAGTTGTTCTGGACCAAGCAACAGGCTCTCATCTATCTGGATGTGATCAAGAGCAAGCAGAATACCTTCGTGGATGTCAAGTGGATAGACATGCATCACATGCGGAAGGACAAGTTTCGTGACTATTTTGGAGAGGCTCTGGACTTGGTGGAGCAGTTTGCTATTGAGCCGGTGATCTCCTTTCACCTTGACTATGACCCTGAGCTTATCTGTCAGTTCTTTGCCTCAGTGTAATTTCATCCCGGGGATGAGCGGAGGATGACCTGGATGACCAACGGTCGTCAGCTGTCTACTACATGGAAGGAGTTCATGGATCTGCTTCACATTCCTGATGACGGGCTTCACACCCCCGTTGGTGTTCGCCCCCACGCCAACTCTGAGTCTGTCAACAAGAACCTGCTTCAGCCTTTCCTTGTTGAGAAGGTGCTCCCCAATGGCAAGTCAACTTGGGCGTTGAACTCCTTTCTGGATATCATGCATCGCATCTTCCGCAACACTCTGTTCCCACGCATTGGCGACAAGGACAAGGTCCATGCCTATCTAGTGGACATGTTGCTCCTGTGTGCAGAGGCACGTTCATCTCAGACTCAGCCACTTGATGTCTCACACATCATGTGGTGTGAGCTTCGGTTTGCGGTGTTCACTCGCAAGGTACCTATCTATGGACAGTACCAATTTTTGCTGCTCTCCACCACTTGGGAGAAGATGTACCCTGGTGTTGAGTTCCTTGCTCCAGACTGGATTCGCCATGAGTCCATCAGCCTCCGCGTCAAGCCCAACTGGGCCAACACCACTACCCGTGCTGAGGCCTCTTCTGCTAGGAGGGCTGCTGGTGAGGAGGAGGCTGCTGCTGAGAATATTGCTGAGGACCGTGCTGCTAGGTCCACCACACCTTCCTCTGAGCCATCGTGGGCCAAGAAGTTAAAGGACAAGATGAAGACTCTCTTCTGCATGCAGTCAAAGGGACAGTATAGGGCTCACGTGGTAGACAAGGAGAGTCACCGCTGTGACAAGAAGGTTATGAGGCTCTTTGGAGAGGATGTGTCTGGCGGGTCTGAGGACGTCATCACACCTGAGGCTGCCTGGATGTCGAAGCAGGGATACAAGTGGACCAGTTCAGAGGAAGACATCGAGGAGACCGTCCCTGCCGCTGAGTCTGACGAGGAGCACGAGGAGCAGTGGGACGACTTATCTGCCTGAGCCACCCCGTGTGTGTATGTGTCCTCTCTGCCTTTTTGGCGTCTCGATGCCAGAGGGAGTCCTGGATTAGGGGGTGTCCGGATAGCCGGACTATACCTTCGGCTGGACTCCTGGACTATGAAGATACAAGATTGAAGACTTCGTCCCGTGTCCGGAAGGGACTTTCCTTGGCGTGGAAGGCAAGCATTAGCGATACGGATATGTAGATCTCCTACCATTGTAACCGGCTCTATGTAACCCTAGCCCTCTCCGGTGTCTATATAAACCGGAGGGTTTTAGTCTGTAGCAACAACAATCATACCATAGGCTAGCTTCTAGGGTTTAGCCTCTCTGATCTCGTGGTAGATCTACTCGTGTACTACCCATATCATCAATATCAATCAAGCAGGACATAGGGTTTTACCTCCATCAAGAGGGCCCGAACCTGAGTAAAACATCGTGTCCCCTGCCTCCTGTTACCATCCGGCCTAGACGCACAGTTCGGGACCCCCTACCCGAGATCCGCCGGTTTTGACACCGACATTGGTGCTTTCATTGAGAGTTCCTCTGTGCCGTCGCCATCAGGAAGGATGCCTCATCCCGTCTTTAAAGACGGCACCGTTGCTAAGGGAGCTTTGGCTGTCGGCCAAACTCTCCGGCTAGGCGGTTTCCTTATGACCGCCTGTTCGGCTGCTGCGCCGACGATGACCTCTCGGGTCATCGAAAGCAATCTTCACGTCAGCTCGGAATTCGCCGAGTAGCTAGATCCAATGGAGCTCTCTTCCCTAAACGAGCTCTTGGATCGCATCGCCACCCTGGGAGTCGCTACGGATTACGACCAGATTGGGCCTAAACCCGATCTGAGAGAGATTAACTCTCCCCAGGTCACCCATCACGTTGCCGTGGTAGAGGGACAGTGTGGCAACCCTTCATCTATCTTAAGGACTAGCTATGTCCGGATTCCCGATCCCTCCAAGCCGGATACCCGCGGAGGGGAGGACATCACTCAATACCTGAACTTAAATCAGGCGACGGGCTAGATTCATTGGGCAGCATCCAAGAATCCAAACGTCCGAGTTCAGAAACTCCTTGGCCCCTGTGTCTCAGATTGGGTGAGGTTTCGGATTTGATTCCACCCACCCACCCATACATAAGCGATCTATCCCAAATTAGGCAAGAGCCCGAAGAAACAGTACATCACTACTGGGCCAGATTCCTCCTGGTTATGAACTGGATAAAGGACTGCCGCGAGGAAGACGCAATTTCATTCTTCTGTAATAATTGCACGGACAAGGGAATCCTTAACGCCATAAGTCGCCGTGATATTACACGCTTCGCTGACTTGGCGTCCATAGTACGAAAGTACTGTGCGATGGAAAGCGCCTGGAAAACCGAAACAAAATTTTGGGACAATCCAGCCTTGAATACAAACCCGGTCCGAAATAAAAGGGTGCATCATCGTCAGACACCCAGGTTCAATACAAAAAAGCAAAAGCCCTCTACAGGGCACGGAACCGTACTGGAAGGATGGCTTGATGGACCCTGTAAAATTCACAGTGCAGAGGGCGCCACACAACTCACAGCCTTAGAGCATGTTGGATACTCCGACAGGTGGCAAAAATTGGCGAAGATCTTCTAATTACAGAAGCCACAGAAAGCCACCCCAGAGAAACCAGTATGGTATTAATAGTCTTCGAGACTTTCGCATCAAATAATATGCGACAAAGAACACTCCGCGGCCTTGCCGAAGTCTACCAAGTGGCAACAATAAACCCATGGAGTGACACGACTATTACTTTTAACGCCAGTGATGAACCTAAATTCCGAACAGCCCGAGCACCAGCCGCATTGGTCCTCAGTCCAATAGTGGACGACTTTCGTCTTACCAAGGTACTCATGGATGGCGGCAGCGGATTGAACCTCATTTATGAGGAAACCCTTCAAAAAATGGAAATATACTGGAACCGCATTGAGCGAAGCAGCACAACCTTTAGAGGAATAATCCCCAGTCGGGAAGCACGCTGTACAGGAAAAATCACACTAGATGTGGTGTTCGGCACACCGGATAATTACAGGTTCGAAGAGGTCACGTTCCAAGTGGCCCCGTTCAGTAGCGGATATCACGCTCTGCTAGGGGCGGGAAGCATTTACAGTCTTCCAAGCAATACCCCATTACGGGTACATGAAGCTCAAGATGCCCGGGCCTAACGGAATCATCACTCTCGTTAGTGATCCGGACATAGCACTCCGCGCCGAAAACAAGACAGCCGCACTGGCCCTCGAGGCGTTATCCACGGTGAATAGGGACGATGTGATACTCAATAAAAGATCCAAGTCCACCTCCTTTAAACCGGCAGACGAAATAGTCAAATTCCAGGTCCATCCAACGGACCCCAATAAAACAGCTTCCATCGGGGCACAGTTAAACCCTGATGTAGACGCCGCACTGCGAGAGTTCCTACGAGAGAACTAGGACATTTTCTCCTGGCACCCTTCAGACATGCCAGGAATCCCACGCAGGCTGGTCGAACATAGTTTAAATATCCTAAAAGGATTCAAGCCAGTCAAACAGGCTCTTCGGCGTTTTTCTGAACTTAAGAGATAGGCCGTGGGAGAGGAACTAGCCAAGCTATTGGAGGCCGGATTCATCAAAGATATAAAACATCCGGACTGGCTAGCAAACCTGGTGATGGTACCAAAGAAGGACAAATCCTGGCGCCTGTGCGTTGATTTCAAAGACCTTAACAAGGCTTGCCCAAAGGATCCCTTCCCTCTCCCCCGCATCGATCAAATTATCGACGCTACCGCAGGACACGATTCGTTGTGTTTCCTCGACGCGTACTCCGGCTACCATCAAATAAAGATGGCAAAGTCAGACCAAGCCGCAACGACATTCATCACACCATACGGCCCATTCTGCTTCAACACAATGCCCTTCGGGCTCAAAAACGCCGGCGCAACATATCAGCGCATGATTCAGACATGTCTAGCAAACCAGATCGGCAAAATAGTGGAGGCATACGTAGATGATGTGGTTGTTAAAACAAGACATAGTCGAATCTCTAGTAGACGACTTGAGGCTAACATTCGATAACCTCCGAACATACGACATCAAGCTCAACCTGGAAAAATGCGTTTTCGGCGTTCCAGCCGGAAAGCTCTTGGGCTTCATTGTATCCGGTAGAAGAATTGAAGCAAATCCAGCCAAGATCTGAGCTCTATCACAATTGGATATCCCGAAGGACCTCAAACAAATACAAAAATTAACCGGATGCGTGGCGGCTCTAAGCCGCTTTATCTCCCGCTTAGGAGAAAAGGCCCTACCCCTTTACCGCCTCCTTCGGCGCACCGAACACTTCGAGTGGACGGATGCAGCCACGGCCGGACTCGACGAAATAAAAGCCATCTTGGCAACAAACCCAGTCCTGGCCGCGCCAAACATTGGCAAACCAATGCTATTATACATTGCAGCAACCCATCAGGTCGTAAGCGCAGTGCTCGTCGTCGAACGAGAAACGGACGGACACAAATTCCCCCTTCAAAAGCCGGTCTATTATGTGTCAACTGTCCTTACTCCGTGCAAGTCACGGTACCCGCATTATCAAAAGATTGCATACGCGGTATTTATGGCATCCCGGAAGCTGCGATACTACTTTCAAGAGTGTTCAATAACAGTAGCCTCGGAAGTGACACTTAACGATATTATAAAGAACCCTGACGCGACGGGCTGGATTGCAAAATGGGCCATTGAGCTCCTCCTGTTCGACATAACTTACAAGCCACAGCGAGCTATCAAGTCGCAAGTTTTGGCCGACTTCGTCGCAGAATGGACGGAGGCCGAACTCCCTAAAGAGTACGCCACATATTCAAACTGGGTCATGAACTTTGACGGCTCCAAAATGTTGGCCGGTCTAGGGGCTGGCGTCATTTTGACGTCCCCCACAGGAGACACAATTCAATATGTACTCCAGATAATGTACACAGACTCCAACAACGCAGCCGAATATGAGGCCCTTTTACATGGTCTCCGGATGGCAGTATCCATGGGCATTCAACGCCTAGAGGTGCGCAGGGACTCGAACCTCGCAATATCCCAAATAAATGGAGACTTTGATGCCAAGGATCCAAAAATGGCAGCTTATCGCAACGCCGTCCTAAAAATGTCAGCTCGGTTCGAAGGGCCCGAATTTCACCATATAGCCCGGGAAAATAATCAGGCGATAGATGTACTGGCACGCATTGGCGCAAAACGCGATGTAGTCCTCCCAACATCTTCTTGGAAAGGCTGTTCAAGCCGTCCATAGTATGGGAAGGGGAACCTGGCAATAACAGCCCGGACCCAACCGCACTGCCCGACACCGAACACTCTGACATAATTGGAGGCTCTGCCAATGAAATAACACCTTTAGCCCACATAATAATGGCCGTCATCGCCCCGTGGACAGAACCATTCCTCGCCTACCTTACCAGGCAGGAACTCCCTGAGGACCAAAATGAGGCACGCTGCATAGTGCGGCGATCTAAAGCCTATAAAGTCCATGAGGGAGAGCTTTATAAGAAAATCACTACCAGAGTCCTTCAAAGGTGCATCTACGAAGAGGAAGGGCGGAACCTCCTGGCTGAAATTCATGCCGGACTCGGCGGACATCACGCTGCAGCTCGGTCCCTTGTAAGCAAGGCCTTCCGTACAGACTTTTATTGGCCGACGGCCCGGGCAGACGCCCAGGACTTAGTCCAACGATGCGTCGGTTGCCAGCTTTTTGCAAACCAAAGCCATATGCCACCCACCGCCCTCCAAACTATCCCCATCACTTGGCCCTTCACGGTCTGGGGGCTTGACATGGTTGGACCCCTTAAAGGCGGAACCACAAGAAAAAATACGTACTGGTCATGGTGGATAAGTTCACCAAATGGATAGAAGCCAAGCCTGTTAAGACGGCCGAATCTGGACTGGTGATAGACTTTATATCCGGGGTTGTACACTGTTACGGCGTCCCCCACAGCATCATCACTGATAACGGCACGAACTTTACGGCCGATGAGGTAAAACTCTGGTGCAAAAACATGGGCATCAAGCTCGATTATGCTTCCGTCTATCACCCACAAACCAACGGCCAGGTTGAACGTGCAAATGGTCTTATCATGAGCGGCATCAAACCCAGATTAGTGCGGTCCCTTAAGGAATCTAATACGCACTGGGTAGAGGAGCTCGACTCCGTACTCTGGGTGCTGCGGACCACGCCGAATTGCACCACCGGATACACACCATTCTTCATGGTGTACGGTGCAGAGGCAGTTTTGCCCTGCGTCATAATTCATGACTCACCTTGAGTGCGCATGTACGAAGAAAGAGAAGCCAAGCTCGATCGGCAGGACAGTTTGGACGCCTTGGAGGAAGAGCGAGACGTGGCAAAAGCCCGTTCCGCATTCTATCAACAGCAGGCTCGAAGATACCAAAGCAGAGAAGTACGGGCCAAAAATTACAACGTTGGCAAATTAGTTCTATGCCTGCCGGACAAGAAAAAGGACAAACTCAAGCCCAAGTGGGAAGGTCCCTTCATAATTGACCAAGTCCTGACTGGTGGAGTGTACCGCCTGCGAGATGCATCGGATAACCGACTCGAGCTGAACCCATGGAACGCAGCTCGTCTCCGAAGATTCTATGCCTAGCGCCGGACTCTGTGTTCGTCTCCTTCCTCTGTCCATTTTTTACATACTTTCTGTCTTACATTTCTCTCCTTCTCCTCTCTCTCTCTCTTATAGCCTTTAAAGGCTCATAAAATGACGCGCTATCCGCGCTCATTAAACCTGGGGGCTTCTTTAAACAGAAGCTTATTTATACGGGCTTCATGCCCAACACATGTGTCACACTTCCGCATGTACCTTTTATTCGCCATGATATGCATCGATATGACTTAAGTTTTGGCCAAGCTGGGTTGCCTGGCTCCTGTGCTTACCCCTACGTTCCCGATTGTTCGGCTAGGTGGTAAAGGGAGCACCTCTGCGATTGTTACTGCTGGGTCAGCTGGATGTGTACCTCAGACTGGGTGAAGCCGAAATCTAGCGTTCTTAAGGGAATATTCGGTCGGTGAACTAAAGATGATCTTTTTTTATTTTATCTATACGCCCCCAGATGTTTTTCCTGCGCCTCTTTTCGCAGAATGGACATGCACTTTAGGGCATGCCTCCCAGGGAAAGGAACCCCTAACGGAACTATTCTCCCTGGAAGATGTTTCTTACTAACCATGTAATATAACATAACTAGTTGGGCACTTGTCTGTTCAAGCACTAATGACCCCTACGCCTGGTCTCCATGCATACCCCGGTTCTTATATAACCGCGAGGGTATTTGGACACACTCCGGACCGTTAGGTCCCGAGGTTGAAGCAAAAAGGTCGGCCATGACAAATGATCTACAATCCGGCTAGAAGGCATTACACATGTCAATTATAATTACATAGTCAATCTGACTGATTGTATTCCTCTTCAATACCATCTAATAGGCTGTCTAGTTTACAGTCCTGTTGGGAATACTTTGCGGCCAATTCTACTTGCCCGTATACTAAGCTCACAGGGATATCCTTCCCATCGGGCCCCATGGGTCCGACCTCGGCCATGTGGTTTGGGTCAACCTTCGTGTACCGTGTCTTCACCATGGCCCAGGCCTCCCTGGCGCCTTGACGGCAGGCCGACATCTTCCACAATCGGAAGCGCCGCCGCACTCCCTTTAGCTTCTCTACAAGCTCTCCAAGGCCTTCGGGCATGGAGACGGATGGCCACAAGGCCTGGGCGACACTTTGCATCACCTGCCGAACTCACTCGTGCAGTTGTGAGAGCTCGGGAAGAAGGTCACCCATAGAACCAGGCATTTCCTCTGCAGGACGACCTGTTAGCATACCTACAGACATTCCTCTGTTAGTCGACTTCCTCGTCGAACTCTTTTTTCAAAGTTCGTTTAAGCACTTACTATATATGCCGCGTCAAAGCCGCTGATTCTCCTTCACGGAGTCCAACAGCTGGGCACGAACATCCTTCAGTTCAACGCCCAGCTTGGTGTTGGCATCTTGGAGATCATTCTTCTCCCACCTCACCTTTTTCAGCATGCTTTCACCAGCCTTCAGCTGGCGTCGGAGTTGTTGCTCTTCCAAATTTAATCCGGCGCCATCTGCAATTTCATTTGTCAGATTTGCACCCACGCCGCACTTCGCAAAATACTTATCTTTCGAAGCGTATATTACCAGAGGGGGTCTCCTTGGGCTCCCCTGCCGCGGCTAGTGCGGCCTCAAGTTGGGCTTTCCACTCTTCCAGCTCCTGGGACAGCAGGGTATTCTTTTCTGTAAGAACCCGCATAACAGATGATCCTTAAATCAGGTATTCTAACTGTTTCAAGTCTCGGGGGCTACTGGTATATATATATAATTACCAAATTTTTCTTACCCATATGTCTTTTACATATTGCTCCGTGGCTATGGCTAGACCATTTTGAGCGGCACGGAGGTACGCATCTCCCGAATTGAAGGCATCCAATGCCTCTTGGGTGAAACAAGCGTCGTGAAGAACTGTCCGATGACGCCTGTGGTTCATGGCACTCTCCACCTCGGAATTGGTGGCAGACAGCCTGTCCGCATCCTCTGTTGGAGGAGCGTCCGGTGCGTGCCTCGTGTTCGCCTCCGCCTCCGGACCAGGCTTTGGAGCCTGGCTGGTGGAGGCGCGATTGGCAGCCTCTCCGGATATAGTCCGGCGAGGTCTCTTCGTCCTGAAGAGAGCATGAGCGTTAATATGCCTCGAAGGAATAACACCTGGGAATAAGATGGCGCGCTATACCTTTGCGCCGGCGTCTCAGTCTGGACCGCACTTCTTTTCAGCCCGTGGGGCCTTGCCACCCCTCGTTGGCTAGTTGCCGCAGGATCGGCCTCCCGTCTCAGGGACCTCCCCTGCAAAACACGGTTGTCATACGGCAATCGAAAACACGCGAGGATAGATCCCTTTTCAAAGTGCTGGGACTTCGGTCTCAGTTACCTGTGAGGCTGGGAGTAGCCCTGGGTAATCGTACGTAATGGCCACCAAGGCGTTGTCCTTGCTCAATTGATGAAACACCCCATCAATCAACTCCACAGATAAGTCCGGATCCTCTTGAGAGGCCGGGTCGAGGGATCGTCCCGGGTCCTCGGGTTGTGGAGGAGGGCTGTTTATTTCTTTAACAGCCTGGCGCAGTTCCTACGTTGAAGTCGTTAGACTGAATATTTAACAATGGGAATATAAAACGGACGGGCAAGTAAAAGTGTCCACTTACCCAACTTGGGGGATTGTACATAGAAAATCCACCCTGTGGGTTGACGCGGAGAAATTCCTCCTCTTCTCCCTTGTACAAAGCGGACAAGGTCTTTATTAGAGCGGCAGCTGAATCCGGCCCCTTACGGCCGTGGCGGGTGGCGTCGTCCTCCCCGTTGAAGTCCCACATGGGGCGGCCTCTATACTGAAGCGGCTGCACCCCTCGCCTGATGCATGCGGCCATGACCCCGATCATGGTCAGTCCGGAATGAGCTAACAATCTTATCCGGCCCATCAGGTAAAGAACGTCCCTGTCACTTTCCCTCTGAGGGCTCCGTGGACGCCAGCTTAGGCGCTTCTTTAGGGGAGCACTGTCGAACTCAGGGAGGCTGATCCGGACAGGATCCGGCAGCGGGACGTCCTCTATATAAAACCATTCCGAAGGCCAGTCCTCGGACGCCTTCTTTGGGGTTCCGGATAGATATCCGGTCCCGGCGATGCGCCACACTTCGGCTCCGCCCACTTGATATATTGACCCCTTCTTAGGACGGGGCACGAGGCAAAATAGCCTTTTCCATAGCGTGAAATGAGCCTCGCAGCCCAAAAACAGCTCGTAAAGGGCTACGAAGCCCGCGATATGCAATATGGAGGCAGGCATGAGGTTGTGCAGCTGGAGGCCATAGAACTGCAGGAGCCCCCGGAGAAACGGATGAATTGGAATTCCGAGCCCTCTTATTAAGTAAGGGACAAGGTATACCCGCTCTCCTTTGGAGGGATTGGGGGTGCTCTCCGCTTGCTCTCCGCCATTATAGTTGGCAAGTCCGGCTCGAACCGGGACCATATAGGCCGGGGGGAGAAATCCCTTGGCCTGGAGCGTCACTAGCTCGCTGTGCGGGATGGAGCACCTCTTCCAATCTCCAGGCTGAGGGCTGGAAGGGAGAGAGGAGGAGCTACGGTAGCCGGCCATGATGGAATGGACCTCTGTCGGATACGCTCCGATGAATACTCGCGGAGGGGAGAAGGTGTGGTTTGGATCTAAATCCTCGTCCCCTTAAATAGGCGGCTCATTCACGCGGCTAGGGGTGTAAATATAAAAAAACACCCTGACTTTTCATATTCATTTGACATGTGGAAAACGGCCATTATTGGGCGTAGAAGCCAAGGAGCACTACATTTACAAGAAACCGGACACTATTCAACAGGTACACGGAATCTGGAGGAGAACCCGCCTTGCAATGCCGAAGACAATTTGCGCGTCGGACTCATCGTCATTGAAGCCTGGTTCGGGGGCTACTGAGGGAGTCCTGGATTAGGGGGTGTCCGGATAGCCGGACTATACCTTCGGCCGAACTCCTGGACTATGAAGATACAAGATTGAAGACTTCGTCCCGTGTCCGGAAGGGACTTTCCTTGGTGTGGAAGGCAAGCATTAGCGATATGGATATGCAGATCTCCTACCATTGTAACCGACTCTATGTAACCCTAGCCCTCTCCGGTGTCTATATAAACCAGAGGGTGTTAGTCCGTCGCAACAACAATCATACCATAGGCTAGCTTCTAGGGTTTAGCCTCTCTGATCTCGTGGTAGATCTACTCTTGTACTACCCATATCATCAATATCAATCAAGCAGGACGTAGGGTTTTACCTCCATCAAGAGGGCCCGAACCTGGGTAAAACATCGTGTCCCCTGCCTCCTGTTACCATCCGGCCTAGACGCACAGTTCGGGACCCCCTACCCGAGATCCGCCGGTTTTGACACCGACAATGCCAAAGGGGGAGAGAGTGTAGGGATTTGCGTTGTGTCGTGCTTGGTGTGTTTGTTTGCTTTGTCGTTTGGACCTCGTTTGCGTCGTTTGCTTTTGTTTGGTTTGTGCCTTTGAGACCTATCCTACATATGGTGTACGACATATGCACTCTATCTATCTTAGTTAACTTATGTTTGTACTATCTTGTCTAGTGATAGATATGCCTTGTCTCTATAATATAGGGGGAGCTTTGATCCTAATATGTGTGCCGTGCAGTCCAAAGCACTCATCTAGGTGGCACACATCTAGGGGGAGCTGAAAGTCCAACTATCCCTGGGTGGTTTTGGTAATTCCTAACAACATATAGCTCATTGAGCTAACATTATTCCAAGCTTAATATTTCAGGAAAAGCTCAATGAATGGCATGGCATGGATGAGGAAAGTGGATCCCTCAAAATTCTAAGGACAAAAAGTTTGGCTCAACCTTCAAGATCAAGACTCTACATTTTATATTTTAGTGATCCAAGATCACATTGAGTCTATAGGAAAAGCCAATACTATCAAGGAGGGATGAGGTGTTGCTTAATGGCTTGCTTGCTCAAAGTGCTTAGTGATATGCTCCAAAATCCTCAACTACTCTCCCACATCCACATATGACCTAAACCAAAAGTCAAATTCGGCCCCACCGATTCTTTCTATCCGGCGCCACCGAGGTTCAAATGTCATAGCCACTGCCACAAACCCTAGGCAAATCGGTCTCACCGATAGGGATCTCGGTCTCACCGAGATGGCATTGTAATCTCTCTGTTTCCCTTCATAACGTTTCGGTCTTACCGAGATGAGCGATCAGTCCCACCGAGATTGCAATGTAAACTCTCTGTTTCCCTTTTGTAACATTTCGGTCTCACCGAGATGAGCGAATCGGTCCCACCGAGTTTACCTGACCAACTCTCTGGTTTTCTTATTACCAAAATCGGTCACACCAAGTTTGTGTAATCGGTCACACCGAGATTACGTTATGCCCTAACCCTAACCATATCGGTCCTACGGAGTTGCATCTCAGTCCCACTGAAAATCCTAACAGTCACTAGGTTTGCTGAATCGGTCCGACCGAGTTTAACCATTCGGTCCCACCGAGTTTGGCAAATTGTGTGTAACAGTTAGATTCTGTGTGGAGGCTATATATACCCCTCCACCCACTCTTCATTCGTGGAGAGAGCCATCAGAACATACCTACACTTCCAATACACATTTTCTGGGAGAGAACCACCTACACTTGTGTTGAGGTCAAGATATTCCATTCCAACCATATGAATCTTGATCTCTAGCCTTCCCCAAGTTGCTTTCCACTCAAATCTTCTTTCCACCAAATCCAAATCCTGTGAGAGAGAGTTGAGTGTTGGGGAGACTATCATTTGAAGCACAAGAGCAAGGAATTCATCATCAACACACCATTTGTTACTTCTTGGAGAGTGGTGTCTCCTAGATTGGCTAGGTGTCACTTGGGAGCCTCCGACAACATTGTGGAGTTGAACCAAGGAGTTTGTAAGTACAAGGAGATCGCCTACTTCGTGAAGATCTACCGCTACTGAGGCAAGTCCTTCGTGGGTGATGGCCGTGATGGAATAGACAAGGTTGCTTCTTCGTGGACCCTTCGTGGGTGGAGCCCTCCGTGGACTCGCGCAACCGTTACCCTCCGTGGGTTGAAGTCTCCATCAATGTGGATGTATGATAGCACCACCTATCGGAACCACGACAAAAACATCCGTGTCTCCAATTGCGTTTGAATCCTCCAAACCCTTCCCTTTACATTCTTGCAAGTTGCATGCCTTACTTTCCGCTGCTCATATACTCTTTTGCATGCTTGCTTGAATTGTATGGAGATTGCTTGACTTGTGCTAAGATAGCTAAAATCTGCCAAGAACTAAAATTGGGAAAAGGCTAGAATTTTATTTGGTCAAGTAGTCTAATCACCCCCCCTCTAGACATACTTTCGATCCTACAAGTGGTATCAGAGATTTGGTCTCCAATTGTTTGATTTCCATAGCTTTTGGTGGTCATAGCCTTGGTTTCATAACCTAGGAGAGTATGGCGTCTAGCGAGGGAAATTATCACCGTAGAGGTCCTTACTTTGATGGTACTAATTTTGCTAGTTGGAAGCATAAGATGAAAATGCATATTCTTGGACATAACCCCGCCGTTTGGGCTATTGTGTGTATTGGCTTACAAGGTGAATTCTTTGATGGGAAAGAGCCGAACCGTGAAGCTACCGCGGAAGAGTTGAAGATGCTGCAATACAACGCTCAAGCTTGTGATATCCTCTTCAACGGATTGTGCCCTGAAGAATTTAACAAAATCAGCCGTCTTGAGAATGCAAAGGAAATTTGGGATATTTTGATTGATATGCACGAAGGTACCGACTCCGTCAAGGAATCCAAATTGGATGTGCTTCAAAGTCAACTTGACAAGTTCAAAATGAAGGATGGTGAAGGTGTCGCTGAAATGTACTCTAGGCTTGCTCTTATCACAAATGAGATTGCCGGCTTAGGGAGTGAAGAGATGACCGATAGATTCATCATCAAGAAGATCCTAAGAGCCTTGGATGGAAAATATGATACAGTGTGCACATTGATCCAAATGATGCCAAATTACAAAGATCTCAAGCCAACGGAAGTCATCGGAAGAATTGTTGCTCGTGAGATGTCACTCAAGGATAAAGAGGAACTTCACAACAAATCAAGTGGTGCTTACAAAACCTCATGTGAAGCCCCCACATCATCGAGTGAGAAACAAACCTTCAATGCAGAATTGAGCTTAATGGTGAAGAACTTCAACAAGTTCTACAAGAGTAGAAGCAAAGAGAGAAGCTCCAAGTCAAGGTCCTACAATGACAAAAGATCTTCTAGTCGAGAGCAAAACTACTACAATTGTGGAAGGCCCGGACACTATTCCAATGAGTGTACGGCCCCCTACAAGAGAAGAGAAGATTCTCCCAAGAGAAGAAGTAGAAGAGAAGAATCACCATCTAGAGAAAGAAGGAGTAGAGATAATCGTTATGAATGAAGACCCTCATGGAGAAGCAAGGATTCGGAAAGAAAGGACAAGTCATCAAGGAGCTACACAAAACAAAGACATCAAGCTCATGTTGGTGAATGGGTATCCGGCTCCGATTCCGACAACCACTCCGAGAGAAGCTATCACTCCGACTCCGAATATACTCAAGATGAAGGTGTTGCCGGTCTAGCACTTGTGACAACCAACTTCTACGACATATTTGACTCGCCAAATGAAGGAGTGGGAACATGCTTCATGGCTAAAGGCCCAAAGGTATCACACCCCGAGTATGTTGATTTCAATAGTGATGAAGATGACTTGTTAGGTGATGATGATTTACTTGTTGACAACTCTAGTGATGAATACTATGATGAAACATCAATTAATCATGCTAATCAAGATAAAACGAATGACAATGATAAGGAGAAGATTGAGTCTCTAACTAAAGAACTAAACACTCTTAAGTTAGCACATGAAACTATCTTAGGAGATCATCGAGAACTTTTAAGGACTCGTGAGAAATTACGCTTTGAAAAGCTCAACCTTGAGCAAGAGCATGAGTTCTTAAAAGCAATCGATGATGATCTTCGCAAGAAAAGTTCTTCTTACATTGCCAAGCATTTACTCTTATCCACTTACATGCCTCAAGTCAAGTCTAGTAACAAGAACAAGAAAGATTCTTCCTCTAGTAGTAACAATAGTCATGCTAAATCCAATATTGTTGCTTCTAGTAGTTCTCTTAATTCCACTAATGATTCTCTTAGCCAAGTTACACTTGAGCAAGAAAATAGCTTATTGAAGGGAATTATAGAGAAAGGTGTTTACAAGAGCCTTGCCGGAAGTAAGCAATTCGAGGAAATTGTACGCAAGCAAGGAAGGCACCGGAAGAATCAAGGTGTTGGTTTTGAACGAAAGTTCAATGCCAATGGAGTTGAGTGGGAAGAAGATCAATACCCCAAGACGAAGTTTGTTCCTCAACAAGAGAAGTATGATCCTACTTCTCTCAAAGGGACACAAACTCAAGATGATCTTCCACCACAAGACCACAAGCAAAAAGGCAAGGACAAGCTTCAAGAGAAAATTGATGCATTTGAAGAAGCTCCTAAGGCCTTGGTTAAGTGGGTTCCCAAGACTACTTCAAGTTCCACTTCATCAAGTACAACTACAACACCGAGGATTCCCATCAAGATGGTGTGGATCCCGAAGAAGAACTAGAGAGTTCTTGAGGGTGACTCCGCCAACATACTTCACTCTTATCATCTTGGCAAGAACAAGTGCAATCAACTTCCACATCTTGCACTAGTTCAAGGAGTCACAAACCCTCTTGTTGGTAAGACAAGGGACAAGGTAACCTAAAAGCTTTCATGGTCATCATCTTGTGTGTGCATCACTCTATGTCTATGGATATCCTTGTTTGTTCCTTATGGGACTAACCCGTGTAGGTATTAAAAGTGCAACTCACTCCAATGGATAGCTCCAAATGATCTACATCAACATTGAGCATCCACATCTTCAACATCTACATGAAGTCATCATCGACAAAACCCAAGGTTAGTTCATCCCTCTTAGGGGGGATCTCACATCTATGGGGAGCTTTACTCTAAGAATTGAGCTAAAGCAACTCTAATGGTGTGAACACAACAATGCTTTATGTAAAAGTGGTAACCCCACTTGTTCTTAAACGATAGTATGACCTATGATCAAATGTTCTCATTTGACTCCTAAGTCAATATACTCATATATAGATGACCTATTCATCGCCAATTGTTTGATAGATGCTAGAATTGGTTGTGCATGCTTTGCCACACATTTCAATTGCCATTTTATTGTGTGAGCATGTTGATTGCATATTTCACTCATTCGAGGACATCCACTTGTTGTTTTGGTTGATTGTTTTTCTTTTCTTTTGCCAAGTGGATGGACAAGAATGCCTAAGAACCCTCTCTAGCTATCTATGCTTTTCTCGTCTCAAACTCTATTCATGCTACATCACAAAATTTGATCAAGTCAGATTCGAACCACTCTGTGTGAGGAGCACTCGGAGTCCCCGATTCGTCATAGACTTAAACTTCCAAAACTTCTTTGTGTGTTTCGGTCTGACCGATTCCTCCATTTCGGTCATACCGAGATCACTAAGTCGATCTAGGTTTTCAATCTCGGTGCAACCGATTTGAACCTTTCAGTCACACCGAGTTTCAGTAACTGCTTGCAGTTATGAATCTCGGTGCCACCGAGTTGTTCCACTCGGTCACACCGACAGGGTCGGGCTATATATACTCAAGAGCAAAATTTTGGAAATTTCTCCGAAACCCCTTCGCCTGTGCATAGCTCGCTCTGCCTCCTGGGTCTCCGGATCGTCCTCCTCGTCGCCAGCCGCCTCCTGTCGCTGGTCTCCACCGCCGTCAACGGAATTCTTCCCTGCCATTGCCGCCGTAGCGAGTTCATTGCCGAACTAGGGTATGGACTCGATCACAGTGCTATCCCCGTCCGATTCCTAGCACATTGTGTTCATTATGATTCTTACCATGATTGAAACACTTCTATCCAGTCAAAACACTCCGTAGATTAGAGTTGAATTGAAAATTTAGGGTTAGGTTTCCGCCGAAACCATCTCGGACCATCCGAGTTGTGGAACTCGGTACCACTGATTCGGCTCAGACCATTGCACATGTAATTTTCGGTCTGACTGAGAATTGCAAATCGGTGTGACCGAGTTCAGGACTTTGTGAAACCCTAGCAGTCTCGGTGCCACCGAACTGTGACTTGGTCTGACCGAGTTCACTAGTTTAGGTTCCAACAGCTGCTTCGGTATCATCAAGTTTACAAATCGGTTGATCCGAAATGCTTCCCGTGGAAAACTAAAACTAAGTTTTTGACTCATTATTTTGCAAAAACCTCTGAATTTTGTGATGCTCATCCACTCTATCTCATCTATATCTATTCACAGGGTCTGCAGTTAGTGTTTGCAATATGTCTGATCAGAGTGACAGCCAGAACAGGTCAGAGGAGCAGGTTCACCTGAGTGGGGGCACTAGTCCCTCTAGTAGCTCAGATGATGGTAGTAGGAGCACTCCCAGCAACTTGCCCAAAGCTGCCACCAGAACAAGGAAGAAGAAAACTTCAGAGTCTGAGGATGAAGACTGTGTGGCCATGAGGATGATGCCACATCAAAGAAGAAAGTGCTTAAGAAGGAATATGGCACAACTGCTTCAACCAAGCCAGGTTTGAAGACCAAGAGGTCAGCAGGGAGACAACCAATGTCTAAAGCCAAAGCCTCCTCTCAAGCATCTTTGGAATCTCAACCCAAAGAGGCTGCTGCAGAAGGGAAAAAAAGGAAGGAAAGGGTCAAGAAGACCATGGCCAGAGTGATTGGAAAGGCTTCCATGATGGGAGAAGAAGAGGAAGAAGAGGTTGCTGCACCAGCACCTACGGCCCAGAAGCTTATGGGTGATGCTATCAGGACAGGGGCTGCTTCATCAAAGCCCAAAGAAGCACCCAAAGCAGCCTCCAAGCCCAAAAGTGCACCTAAGAGGAATACCAGGAGTATACCAGCTGCTAAGAAGAACAAGGCCCCAGTGCCTGAAGTTGCTGCTGATGAAGATGATGAAGGACAAGTCCTGAGAAAGCTCAAACCCAAGATTCCAGACCACAATGATGCTCATCCTGTGGCTGAGAACATGAAGATCAGGAGAGACTAAGGGTTGAGGCTATGCAGAGAGACAGATCCATATGCTACCAGGAGAAGGACTACTGTTGATTACAGGTTCCACACAAAGGAACAGCAAGACTTCTATGAGATAGTGTTGTTGGACAAGAAGCCTATAGTGTGTGAAATGAGGTGGGTCGACTGGAAGTATATCAAGGAAAATGAGGAACACTATCCTGGTGTGTTTGACAGCTTCAGTGCTTGTGGAGTTGCAGACTTTGTTGGGCAGAAGCTCACAAAGTGGAATGAGGAGCTCATAATGCAATTCTACTCCACAGCACACTTCTATCCAGATGGTAGGATAGTATGGATGTCTGAAGGTACAAGGTACCACTCAACTATTGAGGAATGGGCAAATCTGATCAATGCTCCTAAGGAAGAAGAAGATGACTTGGATGTCTATGCCAAGAAGAAGATGGATCACAACTCTATGGCAAACATGTACAAGGAGATTCCTGAAGATGATCTTGAGACTCACCAGTTTGGGTCAGTAAAACACTTGCTGTCAGGGCTGCGTACAATCAATTGGATCCTTAGGCACACTCTCTTGCCCAAGTCTGGTGATCACAGAATGGTCAGAGGCCATGCAATTAACTTGCTACATATATTTGATGTGCCACAGAAGTTCAAGGTCATGAGCCTTATAGTTGATACTATCAAGAGGACTGCAGCTGACCAGAAAAGAAGTTGTGGATATGCCCCACAGATCCAGGAGTTGATAAACTCAAAGATGGGCACAGGCACATACTTGTTGGATAAGGAACACTTGCCTATCTACCCAGACTTCGAGGACAATCAAGTTGTGATGAATGAGAATGAACCATCATCAGTACAAGCTCAAGAGAAGAAGGAGAAAGCAAAGAAAGAGAAGGCTGCCAAGATGCCAACTCAAGAGGAGGCATCTAAGTACTTTTTGAAAAGCAAGCAGGACCAGCTTGGTTATTTGATAGCATCAACTCTGAGGATTGAGAAGGGGTTGGCCACCCTAACTCAAAACTAGGAGAGCTAGAAAGAATCATGGAACAAAAATTCTATGATTTAGATGTCAAAGTAACTGAGATTTAGTCTGTTGTGGAGCAACTACAGGATGACATGCAGGAGAGGAAGGGCAAGACAACCACTGATGCATTTGCCAGAGTGCCTCGAGCTCAGAGGTCTGCTGCAGTGCCTATACTAGACACTAGAGCCACTTCATCTGCACCAGCTACAGCTCCAGCGCAACCAGCTCCAGCACCAACTCCATCAGCTCCATCTACTTCGACCGAAGCCTTCATCCTTGGCGTTTTCTGGACACCACCACCTGAAGACCAAGCCTGAGAGATGTTTTAGTGCTATGCATTTTCTATGAACTTTTTGGTAACTTGTTGCCAAAGGGGGAGAAAAATGTATAGATCATAGGCTTTGAGGGAGAGAGTTTGCTTTTGTTCTCTCTTGTCTTCTTGGTTGAACTTTGTTTGTCTTTTGATTGCTTGAGATACTATGCTATTATCTGTGAGACATTGATGATCATGTGGTTGATCATAAGCTACACTTATGCTTGCTAGATGATATTATCTTACTTATCCTTATATGATCATTCACTTTGCTTGGTGATGAGTGCATGTATTTAATTCTTATCATTTTGAGCGCTCCACCAAGATGTATGTGACATGGAAGAGTAACCCATGATCCTAACTCATTGTGCATTTGCAGTCCAAAGCAAATCTTAAGATATGCACAAATTTAGGGGGAGCTCTTGCTTTTCACATACTTATCAAAGCGACAATATCTTTCACTCTTATTATCATTTGTCGAAGCTTTGATCTATATGTTGTCATCAATTACCAAAAAGGGGTAGATTGAAAGTGCAACTATCCCTGGGTGGTTTTGGTAATTCCTAACAACATATAGCTCATTGAGCTAACATTATTCCAAGATTAATATTTCAGGAAAAGCTCAATGAATGGCATGGCATGGATGAGGAAAGTGGATCCCTCAAAATTCTAAGGACAAAAAGTTTGGCTCAAGCTTCAAGATCAAGACTCTACATTTTATATTTTAGTGATCCAAGATCACATTGAGTCTATAGGAAAAGCCAATACTATCAAGGAGGGATGAGGTGTTGCTTAATGGCTTGCTTGCTCAAAGTGCTTAGTGATATGCTCCAAAATCCTCAACTACTCTCCCACATCCACATATGACCTAAACCAAAAGTCAAACTCGGCCTCACCGATTATTTCTATCCAGCGCCACCGAGTTTCAAATGTCATAGCCACTGCCACAAACCCTAGGCAAATCGGTCTCACCGATAGGGATCTCGGTCTCACCGAGATGGGATTGAAATCTCTCTGTTTCCCTTCGTAACGTTTCGGTCTTACCGAGATGAGCGATCGGTCCCACCGAGATTGCAATGTAAACTCTCTGTTTCCCTTTTGTAACATTTCGGTCTCACCGAGATGAGCGAATCGGTCCCACCAAGTTTACCTGACCAACTCTCTGGTTTGCTTATTACCAAAATCGGTCACACCGAGTTTGTGTAATCGGTCACACCGAGATTACGTTATGCCCTAACCCTAACCATATCGGTCCTACGGAGTTGCATCTCAGTCCCACCGAAAATCCTAACGGTCACTAGGTTTGCTGAATCGATCCGACCGAGTTTAACCATTCGGTCCCACCGAGTTTGGCAAATTGTGTGTAACGGTTAGATTCTGTGTGGAGGCTATATATACCCCTCCACCCACTCTTCATTCGTGGAGAGAGCCATCAGAACATACCTACACTTCCAATACACATTTTCTGAGAGAGAACCACCTACACTTGTGTTAAGGTCAAGATATTCCATTCCAACCATATGAATCTTGACCTCTAGCCTTCCCCAAGTTGCTTTCCACTCAAATCTTCTTTCCACCAAATCCAAATCCTGTGAGAGAGAGTTGAGTGTTGGGGAGACTATCATTTGAAGCACAAGAGCAAGGAGTTCATCATCAACACACCATTTGTTACTTCTTGGAGAGTGGTGTCTCCTAGATTGGCTAGGTGTCACTTGGGAGCCTCCGACAAGATTGTGGAGTTGAACCAAGGAGTTTGTAAGGGCAAGGAGATCGCCTACCTCGTGAAGATCTACCGCTAGTGAGGCAAGTCCTTCGTGGGCGACGGCCGTGATGGAATAGACAAGGTTGCTTCTTCGTGGACCCTTTGTGGGTGGAGCCCTCCGTGGACTCGCGCAACCGTTACCCTCCGTGGGTTGAAGTCTCCATCAACGTGGATGTACGATAGCACCACCTATCGGAACCACAACAAAAACATCCGTATCTCCAATTGCGTTTGAATCCTCCAAACCCTTCCCTTTACATTCTTGCAAGTTGCATGCTTTACTTTCCACTGCTCATATACTCTTTTGCATGCTTCCTTGAATTGTATGGAGATTGCTTGACTTGTGCTAAGATAGCTAAAATCTGCCAAGAACTAAAATTAGGAAAAGGCTAGAATTTTATTTGTTCAAGTAGTCTAATCACCCCCCTCTAGACATACTTTCGATCCTACAGGAGCCCGTCTATATTCCAGAGAGGAGGGGTTTGCGGTTACTTAATATTATTTCCCTTGTGCAAATCCCGTATTGTCATCAGTCCACCAAAAAGGGGGAGATTGTAAGGGCATATTTATCCCTAAGGTGTTTTGGTGATTGATGACAACGCGTTTGCGGACTAATCGTGTGCCTTGAGTATCCCAGACATTTCATCGCTAGGCATAAGACGGTTGGGTGCCCCTCGAAGACTGTTGAAGACGGCGTCTTTTCTTTGTTTCTTTTTGGTGGACTTGAGTCATAGGAAAGCCGTACTAGGTCTGTGTTAGAAAGGTTGGGGTGAAATCATCACGTACACGTCTCCTTCTTGTCCCCTCCTTTTTCCCTTGGAGCTTCCTCCGTTTTCTCGCCTCCCTAGTTCTGGCTGCTGAGTTGGGTCGCGGTAGTACTGCTCCTAGGAAAGCGGTATGTAACGCCCTCGATGCGGCTATATCTCCCACGTGTCGAAGCACGACTTAGAGGCATAACCGCATTGAAAGCAATGTCGCAAGTGAGGTAATCTTCACACAACCCATGTAATACATAAGGGAAAAAGATAGATAGTTGGCTTACAATCGCCACTTCACACAAATACATGAATAAAGCATTACATCAACCAGATACAATCAAGGTCCGACTACGGAACCAAAATAAAAGAAGAACCCCAAATGCGACAAGGTCCCCGATCGACCCCAACTGGGCTCCACTACTGATCAACTAGAAAGAAACAACACAAAGGACAAGATCTTCATCGAGCTCCTCCTTGAGCTTGGTTGCGTCATCTGCACGGACTCATCGGCACCTGCAAGCTGGTTTTTGAAGTAATCTATGAGCCATGGGGACTCAGCAATCTCGCACCCTTGCGATCAAAACTATTTAAGCTTATGAGTAAGGTAAAGGAATGAGGTGGAGCTGCAACAAGCGACTAGCATATATGGTGGCTAACATACGCAAATGAGAGCGAGAAGAGAAGGCAAAGCACGATCGAGAAGCTATGGTCAAGAAGTGATCCTAGAGCAACCTACGTCAAACATAACTCCAACACCGTGTTCACTTCCCGGACTCCGCCGGAAAGAGACCATCACGGTTACACAAACGGTTGATGCATTTTAATTAAGGTCAACTTCACGTTTTCTACAACCGGACATTAACAAATTCCCATCTGCCCATAACCGTGGGCACGGCTTTCGAAAGATCAAATCCCTGCAGGGGTGTCCCAACTTAGCCCATCACAAGCTCTCATGGTCAACGAAGGATATTCCTTCTAGCGGGAAGACCCGATCAGACTCGGAATCCCGGTTACTAGACATTTCGAATCCAGCAACACCGCCCGAATGTGCCGACAAATCCCGATAGGAGCTGCACATATCTCTTTCTCAGGGAACACTCAGATTGTCCTAGGTATGGGTAGGCCAGCCCGGAGTTGCCCCTGGTGGTCACCGGCAGCTGACAGGTTGGACCAACACTCAGAGGAGCACTGGCCCAGGGGGGTTAAAATAATGATGACCCTCGAGAGAGCGACTCCCAAGGGAAAAGTAGGTGGTGGTGAGGCAAATGGTAAAACCAAGGTTGGGCATTGCTGGAGGAGTTTTACTCAAGGCGAACTGTCAAGGGGTTCCCATAATTAATCAACCACGTAAGGAACACAAAATCCGGGAACATAACACCGATATGACGGAAACTAGGGCGGCAAGAGTGGAACAAAACACCAGGCATAAGGCCGAGCCTTCCTCCCTTTACCAAGTATATAGATGCATTAATTAAATAAGATATATTGTGATATCCCAACAAGTAAACATGTTCCAACAAGGAACAACATCTCCATGTTCCAACAAGGAACAAACTTCAATCTTCACCTGCAACTAACAACGCTATAAGAGGGGCTGAGCAAAGCGGTAACATAGCCAAACAACGGTTTGCTAGGACAAGGTAGGTTAGAGGCTTGGTTCAACAATATGGGAGGCACGATAAGCAAGTGGTAGGTATCGTAGCATGGGCATAGCAAAAGAGCGAGCAACTAGCAAGCAAAGATAGAAGTGATTTCGAGGGTATGATCATCTTGCCCGAAATCCCGCAAGGAAGAAGAACGAGTCCATGAAGAAGACAAACGGACGTAGACGAACGGATCCTCACAAACGCGACGTTAACGGAACCAACCCGAAGAAGCAACACCGGAAAGAAGCACACAACATAGTAAACAACCATGACATGATGCACAACCAAGTATGATGCATGTCCGGTTTAAAGAAGCATGCCATGGCAAAAGAGCACAAGCAAACCTACTAATTAAGTGGAGCTCAATATGCAACGAGTTGCATATTGACGAAACACCACGTGACTTATTTAGTTCTCTCTTGTTTATTTACCCAACAAGATTAAATGTTGTTCGCATGTCAAGAGGTGAAACATGATGAAACTATCTAATCTAGGCAAGTTTAAATGAGGCCGGAACAACAAAACAATAAGTCCGGAAACTCCTCATATGCATATATTAGGTTTGGTACTGTTCTGCCCTAAATATAATTTTAGAGTTAATAAACATGAAAAACAAGTACACCATGTTAAACTAGGCAAAATTCTACCCCATTTACATATAAAGTTTATTTAAAACCGAGCTACGGTTATTTAGTTATGATTTAAAACATTTTAACAAGGCATAGGAGCAAATTAATGCAAGCAACAGTTTAAACATTTTAAACATGCATGAAAGTGGCAAATTATTAAACTAGACGAAATTCTAAGCAAGTTTCATATTTAAAGTTTTTACATATGATGCACCGTTTGTGAGTAATGAAATGCACGAAGTTTAGGGGCTGATATGCAAAAGTGGAAATCCCTGGAAATTGACTAATTCACAGACCTGAAAAAAGGCTACACTGGACCGAAACTAAAACTGGAGCAGGCCCAACAAAATAAAGAAAAAAAGGGGCGCTGGGGCTCTCACTCATGGGCTTCGGCCCGGTAGGAGGGGAAGCAGGCCAGGCCGCACTGGGCCGACCTGCTTGGTTCGGTCGGGGAAAGGTCAACGCGCTCGCTCGAACGACTCGGGGCAGATGCGGCATCCTCCTCTTCTCGACAGGAAAAAGAGCAGCAACGGCGTGGGACTTGGCGGCCGGTTCGGTGAAGCAAACAGCAGGCACGGCGGCGCTGAGGACTCCGGCGAGCGGCAGGATGAGGAGGGGTCGGCGCGGGAGCTCGGTGGCGTCCGGATCCAAGCGCGAGAAGCCTTCGGGTCTCGTTTCCTGCCGGATCGAAGCGGAGGCAACGGAGACCATGGGACCTGGCGACCATGGCGGAGGAGTTCCAAGGGCGGCGGCGCTGCACGGTTCCTACAGGGAGGCGAGGTGAGAGATACAGAGAAAAGAAAGGGGAGGGGCATGAGGATTAAGAGGAGGTGGTAGGCGCGGCACAGGGACTTGGCGTCACGGACGGAGCTCGGGGTGGTGCTGCATCTTCGATTGGTGTTTATCTCCTGGTGAAGATAAGAGAGAGAGATAAGAGAGAGTTGAGAGACGAGGACGATAAGAGAAGGAAAAGAGCTGTGTGATGCTCATCTGTGGCGGGAATGGAGAGGATGGAGATGATCTTGCAGGTGAGGATGCATCGAGGCGCAGAGGGCATCGGGCTCCTGCGGGATTTGAGCGTTGGCGCTCGTTGACTGAAGATGGATCGAAGGGATGGATGATGGATCTAAAAACGAGGAAGGGGGGTTTGCTGCCAGGGCCGGTCCTGAGAATTTGGGGGCCCGGGGCGAAACTAAAGCGCGGGGCCCTTAGTATAGACGTCATAATAATAACAATGAAATATGTATATATATATATGAAATATCTCAATAGCACTTTAATGATTTCAAAATCAGTATGCGAATCAAATAATTTATACATATTACCTTAAAATTTTCTTCTAACATTTCTCGATGCAAAATCACTTATGATGACGTCGATGTCAATCTCATCCAATAATTTCTTCTCGTTCCATGATGTAGCAATGGAGATATTAGGATAGCAACCAACTTCACTGACATGCTTGAAAATCTGCATACTCTACAGGAAAACATCTTACAATGGAAGCAAAAAAAACTTTGTCGACATTTTGATTAAACTAGCCATTTTCTATAATGTTGCTCTCCATTGCTTAATTTCCTATGATAATGAGCATTTGAAAAATGTCTTCATGCTTCATCTACACGGTATTCTATCCCCCCCCTCCTCTGTCTCTCTCTCATAGGCCCTTTCTCAACTAAGATGTCTCCTGCTTTATTATCAAGATTATCTTAATTTCTTGCATGGTAAATACCCGGATTATGAATAGGTTATTCATCAACACTAGTAGATTGTGCATGTGCATCCAATGAATTACCTACATCTCGGAGCCACTTACATTGTTATTGGTGTCAACATTTTCTTCTCGCTGATCATATTCTGAAATCCCAATAGTTTACTGCTCTTCCTCTATGGCAACCATCTCCAAGTAATCATCTTGGTTTATCAAAGCAGTGGAAGCACCATTATTACTCTTAAGAAATTTATGCATATCTCCGCATTGTGATTGTACCAATTTATCCACGGCCTTCTTACTGTTCCTTTTATCGCTACCCGATGCATACGTCATGCTGTTTCTGGATACATTATAACACACAAGGCTGAAAACAAAAACAAATGCTGCATCAATTGTTGAACGGTACTGGCTTATGCATCAAGGAACGGCAATATAATATACCTGATGATCGATTTGGTGATGAGCGTAAGTGCGTGTGCCTGCACAAAATTACAGATGGGGATCCCTGGAATTGAAATCAGTGGAGAACTAGATTAGACGTGTCCCTAAGTGCCTATACAGAATTACAGATGGGGGCCTAGGAAGTGAAATCAGCAGCTAATTAGGTACGAAATTACTAGGACACAGGAGGGAGGAGGCGGCAGTACCAGTACGAATGTCGGGCGTCGGCGGCTTAGGGCTCGAATAGCTGCGCCTGCCTGATTGCCGTGATGGATTTGGAAGGGCTCGCATGGATCGCTCCTTTGTTCACGTGAAGGACGCGGCCCCCGATCGTGATGGAATAACAAACAAACCGATCGATGGGGTGGGCGATCGGCCTATGCAGCTTTCTGCGCTCGTGCGTCTGTGTGAAACACTAAGCCCAGCGCCCAGCCTTTTCTTTTTTTTCTTGACGTAGGCCCATAGCCGACCAGGCCTAGCTGTTGCATACCTCCTGGGTGGGCCCCCCTGAATTTTGGGGGCCCGGGGAGGCCGCCCCCCTGCCCCCCTCAGGGCCGGCCCTGTTTGCTGCGCGTGGTTGGCTGGATCAGATCTGGGAGGATCCCGAGAGAGTGGCGGCGACGCTAGGTAGGATGGGACAAGGTACCTAATTTTTAGGGTTGGACCTTGTGTATTTATATGGCAGGTGGATTAAGTTGGGGCTATCCGGTCCCTACGATCGTAATCGGATGGTCGCGAATAACTATATTAGGAAGTCCAATTAACAAAACGGAGACGTTTTGTAAATGTTTGGGGATGATCCGAACACAACGGTGACAACTGCTCGGGTCGGGTCCGGGACAACTTCTCGGACGCGCGCGCGAGGAGGGCCGCGGGCTGACGAGAGAGGTTAGGTTGGACCTAGCGGTAGGTAGTGGGCTGTGTAGACGGTCTCGAACTGAGAGAAGAGAAGAGTAGAGAGGGAGGCCTGGCGACTGTTTCCGGAGACCGAAAACGTCCGACGTTAGACCGGCTACTATTGCCACTATATTTATCCGTTGGGGCGTCAAACGGACTCCGAAAGCGATGAAATTTGGTAGGCAGCCTACCTACACTATAACAAGACCGCACGCCAACTCTCATCCCATTCCGAGAACATTTTCTGGCCACTTATAAAATACTATTTCGGACATGCCGCGGGCGCGTGCAAGTGTGTCTGGGCTCAGAACGGACAACGGAGAAAACAAGGAGGCCGGGACGGATGCAAGTTTCGAAAACATGATGATGCAATGCGGATGATGACATGGCAAGATGCAGCACGCAAGCAAATGACAAAGCAACAACACCGAATAACTGGAAGACACCTGGCGCAACGGTCTCGGGGCGTCACAACACTCCACCACTACGAGAGGATATCGTCCCGAGATCTAGAATGGCACCGGAGGGAAAACGGAAAAGAAAGAGAAGAGGTAAAGCTAAGTTGCTTCTTTGACAAACGAGTGAGACCAAAGAGCCTTGAAAGGTTAAGCCATTTCCGAGAATAGAATAAACGGAGATGAATGAAGTTGAAGACACTCCGTTATGAAAGAGGAAAAGAAAGAACAACTTCGGGCAGCACTCTGATTGAAAAGAAATGGAATTGAATAAGAACTTGATAAGATGAGAAGATACTTGATGAAATCACAAAACACTGCGTCCGTAACTATTGAATGAATGGAACAAGGGGTAAGAAAGATCTCGGACAACACTCCGGTTTAAAAGAGATGAAAAACTTGATAAAATGAAAGAGCTTGAGCAAAGGGACACAATACTCCGGTTAAAAGGATAAGCACGATCAAAACATGGTCCTGACAAAGCGAGAAGATGGATTGAGGAGAGCAACATCACAATGCCTTTGGAATAGAGGAATAGAAGATAGATAATTGAAATAGGAGAAATGAGGAGAAAATGCCAACTTCTGCCAAAAAGAGCTTGAGAAGGCATCCTTAGGAGAAGGGTCGAACGGAGTTGTTGGAAAACCAACAACGAAAAGAATAAGCTTGATATGGTCTTATGAAATACATGTCAAATTATGAGGTGACAAACTGCCACTCACGGGAAAAGAATTGGATTGGTATGACCGATGAGACGAGAGAATTATTTCACCAGGAGGATAGATGAAGAACTTGGATCATATATTATCACCATTAATAGAAAAATCCTTAGGGAAAGATTTAGGTGAAATATAACCCAAGATAACTCAAATGACGAGATTGATGGATTTAAAATAACTCATTCTTAACAATATGTGAATCATGAAGCATGAACTCAAATCATCAAGAATGACTTTATACCACCTCCAATGATACAGAAGAAAGAATTGCACTCCGGATTGCAAGATGAAGAAAACTTGAGCTCCTTTGAAAAGAATCTCAATGAACACTTGGAGAAGGAATTTAAATCCTTGATGAACCATCATGTTGAGCCTCCATGAAGAACTCCGGAAAACAAAAGGAAGATCAAACGAAAGGAAAGAGAATTTGAAAACACAAGGTGAGGACTTGCAATGATTAGATGGATCTTCATGGTGAAATAATTGGAAGAAGTTGGAACTCTGGGAAAAAGAGAAGATGAAACAATTGAAATCAGGAATTTGATGAGCCTCCGGAATAAAGAATTAAATCACTTGGAAGAGGCAAGAATAAGAATTACATTATGCTTATCCTTCATCAATTTAAATTGATGACAAACAACGGATTTGGCATACTACTTATTCTTGAAGAAAGGATTAAGATAGATATCGCGCCAACTTGAGAAGGTCTTCAACAAAACACCAGTGGAATTGAAACCACGAATGAATTGATAAGGAAGAGCTTGAACGAACCACCGTAAGAATTAAGAATGAACGAAGAGAAGATAAAGAAAAACACCGGGACAAATTATAAAATGAACAAAGATGCTTGAGAGGATTTAGATACATGAGAATGAAGAGATCACGAGCCGATTAGAGATCACTTGAACGAAGCACCGGTAAGATTGGAGAATGATAACTGAAAGCTGAGAATGAATAAACTTGAATTGATGGACTCCAGATAGGTGAAAGGAATTCTCATCATCAAAACAATTATGAGAGGATGGCCTTGAACTAGAACCATGAATCTTGAAGAGAATGGAGCAAGATTGAGAGAAAATTCTTCTTCGGTCTTCAAAATCTGAGAATTACGATGAGAAACACCACCATGAATTATTGAGGTACTCCGGAATTAAAATTGTAAAGTTTGAACCAACGATGAAAAGAATTCGACAGTTCTTGGAGAAAAGCATTTGACTGATGATATCTCATTCTTACGTCAAACTTGGAAAAGAATTTGAGAAGCTCTGGGAAAATTAGAAGAGTGAGGTAAGATCCTGGAAAAAGACCTGTGGGTTAGGGCCCACTCAAAAGAAAACACCGTAGAACGATTTAAAAGAGAGAAAGCACCGGTTGAATTAAATGACTTGAATGAGATAACAACCTCGAAAAATCTTGGATGAATGCAGAGTGGAAAACACGAATCTTTGAGATATCTTGAGCACTCCGGAACAATTAAATAGCGAGAAGTGAATGAATATGAGGTGCACCGGCATGAGAAGGTATTTGAAACAAGGAAAAAGGATATGATCAACAAAGCTTGACTTGGATCCACCGGAGAAGAAAAGAATGAATAATGGTGAACTAGAAGAACACCTTCAAGGGAACCACTGGGTAAGAATAATGATAGAAAAGAATGGAGAGACTTCGCATCAATAAGAACGATACTTGATTAAGAAATCTTAGTCCTCGAAGAAAAAGGGAGGGTGGGCAGGAAAACAAAGGCAGCTTGGAGACGAATGAAACAAACACCATTGAGAAGACTTGAGTTGATCTTGCGGATGTTGAAATGATCGGATCCACGTGAAGAAAACACGCCGGTTGAAAAGGATTGACATGACACTCTCGATTATCATGAGGATTGGTATTCACATCGGAGTATGGGAACACCGTTTAGAGAAGGTATGGAATCAACATTTGACTTTGAAGCAACTCGAAT